>NC_086196.1:140395109-140587609 GCF_035770615.1 Melospiza melodia melodia | reverse complement strand
AGAAGAAAAACTATATGTCTGGTGCAGCAGTAGAAAATTTCAGGCTCCCGGGGAGTAAATGCTTTGTTTTATAATTTTTTTTTTGTTGCTTTACTCCCAGGGAGCCTGAAAGTTTCTACTGCTGCTTTTTTAAAGCTAAAGCTAGAAAGGAAAAGAAAGTTAGAAATAGACAGAAAAAAGAGAGAAAGAAAAGAGAGAGAGAGAGAGAGAGAGAAAGAAAGAGAAAAGAGAGAGAAAAGAAAGAGAAGAGACAGAAGAAAAAAGTCAGAGATAAGACAGAAAAGAAAGAGAAAAATAGAGAGAGAAAAGAGAAAACCAGACAAAAGAGAGAAAAGACAAAGACAGAGAGAAAAGAAAGGAGATAAAGAAAAAGGAGAAAAGAAAGAAAATAGAGAAGAGAGAGACACAAAAGAAGACAGAGAAAGACAAAAAGACAGAAGAAAAGACAGAGAAAAAAGAACACAGAGAAAAAAAAAGAAGACAGAGAGACAGAGGATAAGAAAACACAGAGAGAAATCAAGACAGGGACAGAAAAGAAAAGGAGGGCGGAAAAACTAAAGAACAGGAGTTGAAAGAGAAAAAAAGTGGTTAGGGTTAGAGTTACAGCAAAAATTCAGGGTAGAGTGAAAAAGGAAAAGACTAAGAGCAAAAAAAGACAAACCAAGGAAAAGGAGAACACAGACAGAAAAAGAAGCAAGAAGAGCACAGGTGAAAGTTAGAAATAAGGTGCAAAGAAAATAGAGAAATAGAACAGAGTTACAGAAGCAAGACAGCATCAGAAAGAGTGAGACACAGAAACAAAGGGTGGGAGACAGATGGAAGTTAAGTGAAAAATAGAAAAGGAAAGAAAGGAGCAAAAGGAAGAAACACAGAGGAAAAAAAATTACAAAACCACACCAAAAAAAAGACAGGAGCCATGGGGGAAAGGGGGGGATTTAGGGAAGGGCAGGGGGTATCTTTATTAGGGGTGATGCAACTTTATTACAGGAAATCAGCAAAAGACATAAAAACAGTGCATACAAATGCAAGCGCAGATACAATCCATAGACACAACAATAAAATCTAATTCACGTACAAAGCAGTACAAAGCAGTACAAAGCAGTACAAAGCAGTACAAAGCAGTACAAAGCAGTACAAAGCAGTACAAAGCAGTACAAAGCAGTACAAAGCAGTACAAAGCAGTACAAAGCAGTACAAAGCAGTACAAAGCAGTACAAAGCAGTACAAAGCAGTACAAAGCAGTACAAAGCAGTACAAAGCAGTACAAAGCAGTACAAAGCAGTACAAAGCAGTACAAAGCAGTACAAAGCAGTACAAAGCAGTACAAAGCAGTACAAAGCAGTACAAAGCAGTACAAAGCAGTACAAAGCAGTACAAAGCAGTACAAAGCAGTACAAAGCAGTACAAAGCAGTACAAAGCAGTACAAAGCAGTACAAAGCAGTACAAAGCTTAACAGAAACTGATAACCTTTTGCTATTTGCATTACATGTTAATTTATGGTTACAGGAAACCCAAAACAACAAAACCACAGAGAAAACAACACTCACCCACCACAGACACTCGCTTCAAATAGCACACAAACCCACCAGCCCTCTCACCAAAACTACCAAAAGAAACCCCACCAATCACTGGTCCACGGGAACGTGGTTCCCGGGAGCCTCCAAAAAATGCCTCCTGCCTGACGAAAACCCCGGTCCCTGGCCGTTCCGTGCCCGAACTTTGGCGATGAACGTCGCCTCGCGGACCGACCGGGACCGAGGAAAAAAAAAACCCAGCCGGGGGGAAAAAAAAAAAACCCCCCGGCTGGGGATTTTTTATTCTAATTTTAAAAATGAGTTGAAAAACCTGAAAAGCAAACAGCATACAAGGTTACAACCCTACACACCTTCAACAGGCACACACACACACATACACACACTTCAGCTTACACACAAACCCACACTACCTCCCACATCAACCGCTCCACTAACCCTCAGCACACATTCACACCGCTCCTCGGGAACGTGGTTCCCGGGAGCCCCCAAAAAATCCTCCTGCCTGACGAAAACCCCGGTCCCTGGCCGTTCCGTGCCCGAACTTTGGCGATGAAAGTCGCCTCGCGGACCGACCGGGACCGAGGAAAAAAAAACCCAGCCGGGGGGAAAAAAAAAAAACCCCCCGGCTGGGGATTTTTTATTCTGATTTTAAAAATGAGTTGAAAACCCTGAAAAGCAAACAGCATACAAGGTTACAACCCTACACACCTTCAACAGGCACACACACACATACACACACTTCAGCTTACACACAAACCCACACTTCCTCCCACATCACCCGCTCCGCTAACCCTCACCACACATTCACACCGCTCCTCGGGAACGTGGTTCCCGGGAGCCTCCAAAAAATGCCTCCTGCCTGACGAAAACCCCGGTCCCTGGCCGTTCCGTGCCCGAACTTTGGCGATGAAAGTCGCCTCGCGGACCGACCGGGACCGAGGAAAAAAAAACCCAGCCGGGGGGAAAAAAAAAAAACCCCCCGGCTGGGGATTTTTTATTCTAATTTTAAAAATGAGTTGAAAACCCTGAAAAGCAAACGGCATACAAGGTTACAACCCTACACACCTTCAACAGGCACACACACACATACACACACTTCAGCTTACACACAAACCCACACTTCCTCCCACATCACCCGCTCCGCTAACCCTCACCACACATTCACACCGCCCCTCGGGAACGTGGTTCCCGGGAGCCTCCAAAAAATGCCTCCTGCCTGACGAAAACCCCGGTCCCTGGCCGTTCCGTGCCCGAACTTTGGCGATGAAAGTCGCCTCGCGGACCGACCGGGACCGAGGAAAAAAAAACCCAGCCGGGGGGAAAAAAAAAAAAAACCCCGACTGGGGATTTTTTATTCTAATTTTAAAAATGAGTTGAAAAACCTGAAAAGCAAACGGCATACAAGGTTACAACCCTACACACCTTCAACAGGCACACACACACACATACACACACTTCAGCTTACACACAAACCCACACTACCTCCCACATCAACCGCTCCGCTAACCCTCACCAGACATTCACACCGCTCCTCGGGAACGTGGTTCCCAGGAGCCCCCAAAAAATCCTCCTGCCTGACGAAAACCCCGGTCCCTGGCCGTTCCGTGCCCGAACTTTGGCGATGAACGTCGCCTCGCGGACCGACCGGGACCGAGGAAAAAAAACCCAGCCGGGGGGAAAAAAAAAAAAACCCCCCGGCTGGGGATTTTTTATTCTAAATTAAAAAATGAGTTGAAAAACCTGAAAAGCAAACGTCACACACACAAGGTTAAATCCACTCACCCTGTGCTCACACACAGACAGACAAGCAGACACAGACAAACACAGCCACAGGCTCTCACACATGCTCACACGCTCTGCCCGCTCACACGCTCGCTGCGGCCCTTACCTGAGACGCTGAAGAACGTGCTTCGACGCATGTTCTGGCTGCCCCTCCCGGACATCAAATGGTAGATTAGGGAAATCGGTAGCCTCGGGGACCTGTGAGACAACAGAAAGTGGTCAGCGAGTGCCAATCTGACAGCCAGGAATTGTCCCCGCTCTGAACCGATAAGTTTTCTACCCAAAATCCCAGAAAACACAAAGCAACAGGAAAATTTCTATAACTGTTCCACCTAACTATGACTAGCTGCCAGGGCAGGGCAGCTCCGACCATAAGTGGTACAACATAGGTACGCACAATATAAGCCAATGCACAAAGTGCCAGTACAGACAATAAAAGGCAATGCACTTACATACATTATAAGTACATACAGTATAAGCCAACACAGGTACACACAATATAATCCAAGACAGGTACAAGCAAGATAAGTACATACAGCATAAGCCAACACAGGTACATGCTAGATAAGCCAACACAAGTACATACAATATAAGTACATACGGTATAAGCCAACACAGGCACATGCAAGATAAATACATAGACTACAAGCCAACACAGGTACATGCAAGATAAACCAACAGAGGTACATGCAACATAAGTACATACAGTATAAGTCAACACAGGTACAGGCAAGATAAGTACATAGACTATAAGCCAACACATGCAAGATAAACCAACAGACGTACATGCAACATAGACTACATACGGTATAAGCCAACACAGGTACATGCAACCTAAGTGCATACAGTAAAAGCTGACACAAGTACATGCAATATAAGCCAACACAAGTACATACAATATAAGTACATAGAGTATAAGCCAACACAGGTACATGCAACCTAAGTGCATACAGTAAAAGTTGACACAAGTACATGCAATATAAGCCAGCACAAGTACATACAATATAAGTACATACAGTATAAGCCAACACACGTACATGCAAGATAAGCCAACAGAGGTACATGCTAGGTAAGTACATACAGTATAAGCCAACACAGGTACATGCAACCTAAGTGCATACAGTAAAAGCTGACACAAGTACATACAGTATAAGCCAACACAGGTACATACAATATAAGTACATACAATATATGCCAACACAGGTACACACAATATAGGTAGATAGATACAATATAAAACAGGCCTTAAGATCACTCTGGAAGATGAAGTCCTGAGACCTATACCCTTTCAGAAGATGGAACCTATAGAACTACTGCAGTCACGTCAGGAGGGTATAACACACCGCTCTAGAAGTCCAAAAAAATGTCATTGGGAAAAAAGGCACTACCGAAGCTGGTAGTGAGAAGGAAGACGGATGAGAACATCTTCTCTAATCCTACCTGGCTCAGAGAGTAAAAATATAAAGAGGGCAGAATAAGGAAGATCCAGAAAGGCACATGAGTAGAACATAGGCAATATGGCACGGATTACTGCCGACAAAGCGTCGAGATGTAAGAAAGGCCTTCGGCGTGAGACAATGGACACACACAACATAACACAGACGCAGATGACCTAACGCAAAGGCAAGCGGGAACTTTCCCCTTAGGGATCTGATATTGCAAACGCAAGATGAGCCACTGGAAAGGAAGACCTATGATGATGGCACGTGATGATGAAATGCAGCTCGCAAAAAGAAGTTAGCGTCAAAGCAGTTAGGAAGACCCTCGAGACGCTCGGCCAGCCAACAGAAGGAAGCGGAGTGCCGGATGACCGTGGCGATAGCTCCGGACCCGAAGGCGAGCCCCTCGGGGAAACGGCCGTGACGATGCCGAGTCGAGGAAAGCTGACGACGCAAAGTCCACGAGAACGTGGAGATGGGTCGGAACTGCCCTGCCCGGCAAAGGCTCTCGTGAGGCTGAGGACAAACCCTCTCTCTTTAATTCCAAAGAGCCCATCCCACTACAGACCTCTCAGCTAAGCTGATGTGAAACTGCCCCCTGTGATAGTAAAGGCTTTTCCCCTTCTCCCGACCGCTGCCCCGACACTTAGCTTTTGGAAGACTAGCGGACAAAATCCATCCTCGGTCGGACGTGCGCGTTGAGATGTTCTCGATGTGTGTGATTCGGTGCTGCCGCTTCCCAGCTGTGGCTACGAGCCTGCTCAGGGTACCTAAGATACAACAGAAAAGGTGACTATTGCCCTCAAAAACAGTAATCCCCGGGACTCCTCCGCACCGCTGCCCCGGCTCACCTCAAAACTTGATTTGACTCGGGAGGGTGCCCAGAAGACACCTGCAAAAAGAAAATGTACACGCTTAGCATGTTGCTGCATAACGCTCCCCTATGACTCAGCCTGCCTAAACACCGACTCACCTGCCCTCCTCTGTTCCTTGGTCATGCTTAGGGGAGGGACAGCACCTGCAAGGAAACAAAGCAAAAAAGCATGCTGAGACACTGGGAAAACACAACCTCCCTACCGTGACAAGTATACCACACCAATACCTTCGGCTTGCACCCGCCTGGCATGAGCATCCTCGGCCGGGATAGATCACAAGTGGACCACCTAAAAGAATAAAAAAAAGGAAAAAAAAACAAGAGGAGATACTTAGAGCTGCGCCAGAAACTGAGACCTCAGCAATAAAACTGCGTGTGTACGCTACGCAATGCTCACCTTGCCCACTGGCCTGGACTGCAGCTCTCTGCCTTGACTTCCTAAAAGGAAAGGCAAAAGAGCTGTGACAGCCATAATTTATGCTTCCTCTACCAAGGAAAACAGTGACTGAACTGCTTGGGGGAATCCCCTCACCCTAGATGCGGGGCTCTGCCCTGGATTTGATCCTTCTGCATCTGAAACATAGTTAGGAGAAAAGTCAAAGGGCTGCAGGATAACTTAAAGGCTCCAGACATGTCATGTCCATTTACAAATCCCATCTAGAGGCCAACTAGACCCCACATTACAAATTACAAGCCCCCGAGACACCTCCGATTGCACCAGGCTACAGGGCAGGGCGGAGCAGCTCCGGCACAAATGGGTGCAGACACCAGTGACACAGGACAGGACGAGACAAACAACGAGGACAAAACACACACAGAAACCTGTAGGCAAGGAAAATGACTGCAAGGACTGATAAGATGAAAAATGAGATGACCAAGGTTAGACTGATGGTGAGCTGATGAGGCTGAGAGATGCCTGGCAAAAGAAAATGCTAAACTTAATGATTCAGTCCAAGAACTGCAAAGATGAATGCCCAGGAGCCCTAGAGTCACAATGCTCTACCTCAGCTCACATGCTCACAAGTCCTAATCAGCCATAACGGAACCTTGCAGGGTGCAAGTGTCCATACAGCTGAGAACAAGACCTGAAAAGACCTCTGACGGGCCGCTTCTAAAAAGAGATGCAATTCTGATGCCTGTCTGGGCTCCCGGGTGAAGAGTTCCGTGGCACGGCTGCCAGGGCAAAGAACGCTGAGATCACGGATGCTAGGAAAGGTTTCTGAGAGGCCCGTCATAGTGCTAAGATAAAGAGACATGACATATCCAGACAGACAATACACAAAAGACAAGTGACACAAGACACACCGGGACTGCTCTGCCCTGCTGCCCACCTCAGCACCGTAACCAAAACTGAGGCTGTGCTTTTATGAGGCCTAAGGGGCCACATGTTGGCTACCCTCATCTCCAGAGCCAATTCAAACCCTCCACCCTGGGAGTCTGACCTAGCACCCCACTTCCATCCCCTCTGTGGTGCATAGCCCTCTACTTATCTCACAGACATCTGGCGATACTGCTCTGTATTGGGTGCGAAGGAAGGCCGCCTCAGCAGCTGCGGAGTTCCTGCTGCCACCAGGCTGGTGTCTCTCAGACAGCTAGATTAAAGAAAACCAAACATCAGTGCCTGATCTTGGCACCGCATCGGCCAAAAGCCACAAGTCTGCTACTCACTGTTCTCCTAACAATGGCCGATCGCCTGGAGTCACACACGTCAGCCATGCTGAGACACCGATGCCACCATCACAGAGTACACCTGCATGAAGAGGACAGGAGATGATGTGGGATTGCTGAAAACTGCATGGACCCACGCTCCTCATCCCTACTTGCCCGACTTACCGCAATTCCTCAGTGGATCCGGACACCTACCCAGAAGACAGGGCTGACAAGGGCAGCGAACCCGGTGCGTCATCTGGTGGGGGATGGCAGCTTGACATGCTCAGAGCGGCTTGACTAAGGCACAAAAACAAGAATGGAGACTTAGACTTGCCCCAGGAATTGAGACCTCAGCAACAATGAAGGCTACTGGTCACTGCTCACCTTGCCTTCTTGAACTTGACTGCTGAGATCCAGCTTTGCATCCTAAAAATAAAGACAAAGAACAGACCTGTAACAGGGTCACACTTACCACACACCCTGCACAGACAACTGTTGACTGACCTGATTTCAGGAACCCCCTCACCCAGGATGGGGTGCGCAGCGATGGATGCAATGCACCTGCACCTGAAAGAAAGTAAGAACATAGGTCAAATACCAGGAGGACAACTCAAAATCTGCAAAAACCTTCAAGCGACCTAGGAATATTATCTAGAGTCCAAGTACACCCAACATTACAATTACAATTACAAATTCCAAGTCAGCAGGATTACTCCAATTATACCAGGCTAGGCAACAAGGCAGAGCAGCTCCGGCACAAATGTGTGCAGACACCCGTGACACAGGACAAACAGGACAGGACAAACAAAGGGCACAACACACAGACAAAAAACTCTTGGCAAGGAAAATGGCTGCAAGGACTGAGAGAACGCAAAGGGAGATGACTGAGTTCAAACTGACGGTCAGCTGATGAGGCCCAGAGAACCCTGGAGGAAGAAGATGCTAACTGAAGGATTTATTCCAAGAACAGCAAAGATGGATGCCTAGGAATCCTATGGTCAGAATCCTCTGCCTGCCCTCACATTCTTACAAGTCCTAATCCACCATAATGGATCCAGGTGGGGCATAGCTGTCCGGACAGCTCAAAACAAGACCTGACAAGACACCTGACTGGATGCTTCCAAAGAGAGAACTTTTGACCGGGGAGCTCAGACAGGTATCAGAATCGCATCTATGGCCTGGGTGCCAGGCCAGGGAATGCAGAGAGCACAGATGCTAACAAGGATGCCAGGGTTTCTGACAGGCCCCCCTAAGGTAAAAGACATGGCATACACAAACAACACGTAATGCACAACAGACAAAGGACACGAGACACACCGGGACTGCTCCGCCCTGCATACCGCAGCACTGGGATCAAAAGTGAGACGTGGCTTATATGGGGCCTAAGGGGCCACTTCATGAACACCCCCCACCTCCAAACTGGACTCAAAAACCCCTCCCAGTAATTCCCAAACCAGCACCATGCCTTCATTCCCTCTGTGGGTCACAGCCCTCTACTTATCTCTCAGACATCTGGGGATGCCAGTCTGTCTCAGGTGCAAAGAAAGGCCACCTCGTCAGCTGGGAAGGTCCTGCTGGCACCGGGCTGGTGTCTCTCAGACAGCTAGATTAAAGAGAACCAAACATCAGTGCCTGACCTTGGCGCCGCATCGGCCAAAACCCCACCACTCTGCTACTCACCGCGCTCCTAAGAATGCCCGGCACCTCCTAACCCTGACCCTCTGCCACACCTGGAAACCATCTGCATCTGAAAGAAAGTTAGAACATATGTCAAACACCACCAGGATAACTCAAAAGATGCAAACATCTTATGGCAATCTAGGAAGAGCATCTAGAGCTCAAGTACATCCCACATTACAAATTTCAACTCTCCATGGTTTGTCCTATTGCAGCAGGCCTGGCGGCAGGGCAAAAGAGCTCCGGCACAAATATGTGCAGACACCCGTGACATCGAAGGTGACCAACAGGGGGACATGAAACACGACACATCATGCTTGCGGTGAGGGCCTCGAGGGAAGAGCACAAAAGGGACCCCACAGACACACCAGGTGACAGGCACACAGGACAACACCAGACAGACCGGAGCTGTTCTGCACTGCCCGCCTAAAAGCTGCCATCAAAAGTAGAGTCCCTCCCTTCACTTGTCCTAACATGCCCTTGGACAAGATTGCTTCTGCCTCCGCTATTTCTTAAAACTGGGCCAAAAACTCCCAATCTGCTACACTCCCATCTCCAGGCCGTAGCCCCCGACTTATCTTTTGGATGATGAGTGATGGCAATCCACGTTGGTCCTGAAATGAGTCTGCCTCGGAGGGCCCCTGATAGCCTGTTAGCCTCTTGGTCAGCTACAATAAAGAAAACCAAAACAAAAGTGTGAGTCCAGAATTATGGGGGCCATATCCCAGCCAGTCAGCTACTTGTGCTCCCCTGAGTGTGCCTGGCTCCCTCAGGCTCCAGCTTCATCCTGATTCCAAGGCTGTGGCCTTCATTAGGGGTGGCACCTGGGTAAGAGAAAGGCAAAGTTAAATGGCATTCCTGTGAGTGCAGTGGATGACCTTGTGTGCTGCGAGACATGGGAATGCCTCTGCTAGGCTTCTGAACAGCCTTGTGTGGGGGGGCCCTCAAATAAAAACCCTTTCTCACCCTGCTGCCTGCAAACCCCCTCCCAAGAACTCCTAACTGGATACCTGATCACCCGCCCTCTCCCAGTCACAATCCTCAACTCACCTGAAGCCTCAATCTCAAACATCATCCTTGACACTGGGCAGACCTCTCTTGCGAAATGATCCATCCGCTGAAATATTGTTGTTCTTGAGAGCTGAGCAATAAGAACCACTTCTCTCCGCTGCTCACCTTGGCTGCTGGCATCCAGATTGACTTCCTAAAAACAAAGGCAAAGAACAGTGCTGTAACACAGTCACCATACACACTTCTGCTGCAGAGACAAATGGGGCCTCACCTGCTCGGGGCAATCCCCTCAACGGGATGGGGGCCTCTGGCACCGATTCAATCCATCTCAATCTGAAAAAATAGGTAGGACAAGAGTCAAACTGTTGCAGGATAACTGAGGAGCTCCAGATATCCTGTGTCCATCTACAAATCCCACCTAGAGTCCAACTACACCCCACATTACACATTCCAAGTCCCCGGGCCCTCTCCTATCGCACCAGGCTGTGCGGCAGGGCAGAGCAGCTCCGGCACATACGTGTGCTGACACCCGTGACGCAGGACAGGCAGGACAGGACAGACAACGAGGACACAACAGGAACAGAAATCTCTTGGCAAGGAAAATGGCCGCAAGGACTGAGAAAATGCAAAGAGAGATGACTGAGTTCAAACTGACAGTCAACTGATGAGGCTCAGAGAACCCTGGAGGAAGAAGATGCTAACTGAAGGATTTATTCCAAGAACAGCAAAGATCGATGCCCAGGAATCCTATGCTCAAAATCCTCTGCCTGCCCTCACATTCTTACAAGTCCTAATCCACCACAATGGATCCAGGTGGGGCACAGCTGTTTGTACAGCTCAGAACAAGACCTGACAAGACACCTGACTGGATGCTTCCAAAGAGAGAAGAGAGTCTGATGCCTGTCTGAGCTCCCCAGTCAAAAGTTCTGTGGCCGGGCTGCCAGGCCAGGGAATGCAGTGATCACAGATGCTAACAAGGATGCCAAGGTTTCTGACAGACCCCACTAAGGTAAAAGACATGGCATACACAAACAACACATAATGCACAACAGACAAAGGACACGAGACACACCGGGACTGCTCTGCCCTGCGCACCGCAGCACTGGGATCAAAAGTGAGACGTGGCTTATATGGGGCCTAAGGGGCCACTACATGAACACCCCCCACCTCCAAATTGGACTCAAAAACCCCTCCCAGTAATTCCCAAACCAGCACCATGCCTTCATCCCCTCTGTGGGTCACAGCCCTCTACTTATCTCTCAGACATCTGGGGATGCCAGTCTGTCTCAGGTGCATAGAAAGGCCACCACGTCAGCTGGGAAGGTCCTGCTGGCACCGGGCTGGTGTCTCTCAGACAGCTAGATTAAAGAGAACCAAACATCAGTGCCTGACCTTGGCGCCGCATCGGCCAAAACCCCCCCACTCTGCTACTCACCGCGCTCCTAAGAATGCCCGGCACCTCCTAACCCTGACCCTCTGCCACACCTGGAATCCATCTGCACCTGAAAGAAAGTTAGAACATATGTCAAACACCACCAGGGTAACTCAAAAGATGCAAACACCTTATGGCAATCTAGGAAGAGCATCTAGAGCTCAAGTACATCCGACATTACAAATTCCAACTTCCCAGGGTTTGTCCTATTGCAGCAGGCCAGGCGGCAGGGCAAAAGAGCTCCAGCACAAATATGGGCAGACAACCGTGACACGGAACGTGACCAACAGGGGGACGTGAAACACGACACATCATGCTTGCGGTGAGGGCCTCGAGCGGAGAAGGCAAAAGAGACCCCAAAGACACACCAGGTAACAGGCACACAGGACAACACCAGAGAGACTGGAGCTGTTCTGCACTGCCCGCCTAAAAGCTGCCATCAAAAGTAGACTCTCTGCCTTCACTTGTCCTAACATGCCCTTGGACAAGATTGCTTTTCCCTCCGCTATTTGTTAAATCTGGCCCCAAGAACTCCCAATCTGCTACACTCCCATCTCCAGGCCGTAGCCCCCGACTTATCTTTTGGATGATGAGTGATGGCAATCCACGTTGGTCCTGAAATGAGTCTGCCTCGGAGAGCGCCTGATAGCCTGTTAGCCTCTTGGTCAGCTACAATAAAGAAAACCAAAACAAAAGTATGAGTCCAGAATTATGGGGGCCATATCCCAGCCAGTCAGCTACTTGCCCTCTCCTGAGTGTGCCTGGCTCCCTCAGGCTCCAGCTTCATCCTGATTCCAAGGCTGTGGCCTTCATTAGGGGTGGTACCTGGGTAAGAGAAAGGCAAAGTTAAATGGCATTGCTGTGAGTGCAGGGGATGACCTTGTGCGCTGCGAGACATGGGAATGCCTCTGCTAGGCTTCTGAACAGCCTTGTGTGAGGGGGCCGTCAAATAAACAAATAAACACCCTTTCTCACCCTGCTGCCTGCAAACCCCCTCCCAAGAACTCCTAACTGGATACCTGATCAACCTCTCTCTCCCAGTCACAATCCTCAACTCACCTGAAGCCTCAATCTCAAACATCATCCTTGACACTGGGCAGATCTCTCTTGCGACATGATCGATCTGCTGAAAAATTGTTGTTCTTGAGAGCTGAGCAATAAGAACCACTTCTCTCCGCTGCTCACCTTGGCTGCTGGTATCCAGAGTGACTTCCTAAAAAGAAAGACAAAGAACAGTGCTGTAACACAGTCACCATACACACTTCTGCTGCAGAGACAAATGGGGCCTCACCTGCTCGGGGCAACCACCTCAGCGGGATGGGGCCCTCTGGCACAGATTTAATCCATGTCAATCTGAAAAAAAAGATAGGACAGGAGTCAAACTGTTGCAGGATAACTGAAGAGCTCCAGAAATCCTGTGTCCATCTACAAATCCCATCTAGAGTCCAACTACACCCCATATTACACATTCCAAGTCCCCGGGATTTCTACTATTGCACCAGGCTATGCGGCAGACCAGAGCAGCTCCGGCACAAATGTGTGCTGACACCCGTGACGCAGGACAGACAGGACATGACAAACAAAGCACACAACACACAGACAGAAATCTACCGGCAAAGAAAATGGTCGCAAGGACTGATAGAAGGCAAAAGGACATGACCGAGTTGAAACTGATGGTGAGCTGATGAAGCTCAGATAACCCTGGAGGAAGAAGGTAACTGAAGGATTTATTCCAAGAACAGCAAAACTGGATGCCTAGGAATCCTATGGTCAGAATCCTCTGCCTGCCCTCACATTTTTACAAGTCCTAATCCACCATAATGGATCCAGGTGGGGCATAGCTGTCCGGACAGCTCAAAACAAGACCTGACAAGACACCTGACTGGATGCTTCCAAAGAGAGAAGACAGTCTGATGCCTGTCTGAGCTCCCCAGTCAAAAGTTCTGTGGCCTGGGTGCCAGGCCAAGGAATGCAGTGATCACGGATGCTAACAAGGATGCCAAGGTTTCTGACAGACCCCACTAAGGTAAAAGACATGGCATACACAAACAACACGTAATGCACAACAGACAAGTGACACGAGACACACCGGGACTGCTCTGCCCTGCGCACCGCAGCACTGGGATCAAAAGTGAGACGTGGCTTATATGGGGCCTAAGGGGCCACTACATCAACACCCTCCACCTCCAAATCGGACTCAAAAACCCCTCCCAGTAATTCCCAAACCAGCACCATGCCTTCATCCCCTCTGTGGGTCACAGCCCTCTACTTATCTCTCAGACATCTGGGGATGCCAGTCTGTCTCAGGGGCATAGAAAGGCCACCTCGTCAGCTGGGAAGGTCCTGCTGGCACCGGGCTGGTGTCTCTCAGACAGCTAGATTAAAGAGAACCAAACATCAGTGCCTGACCTTGGCGCCGCATCGGCCAAAACCCCACCACCCTGCTACTCACCGCCCTCCTAAGAAGGCCCGGCACCTCCTAACCCTGACCCTCTGCCACACCTGGAATCCATCTGCACCTGAAAGAAAGTTAGAACATACGTCAAACACCACCAGGATAACTCAAAAGATGCAAACACCTTATGGCAATCTAGGAAGAGCAGCTAGAGCCCAAGTACATCCCACATTGCAAATTTCAACTCTCCATGGTTTGTCCTATTGCAGCAGGCCTGGCGGCAGGGCAAAAGAGCTCCGGCACAAATATGTGCAGACACCCGTGACACGGAACGTGACAAACAGGGGAACGAGAAACACGAGACATCATGCTTGTTTTGAGGGCCTCTAAGGGGAGAAGGCAAAAGGCATGCCAAAGACACACTAGGAAATATGGCACACAGGACAACATGACGCAGACCGGAGCTGTTCTGCGCTGCCCGCCTGAAAGCTGCCATCAAAAGTAAAGCCTCTCCCTTTAGCTGTCCTAAGAGGCCCTTGGACAAGATTGCTTTCCCCTCTGCTAATTTTTAAATCTCGCCCAAGAACTCCAAATCTGCTACTCTCCCATCTCCAGGCCGTGGCCCCCGACTTATGTTTTCAATGATGGGTGATGGGAATCCACGTTGCACCTGAAATAAGTCTGCCTCCGAGGGCCTCGTAAAGGCCTGCGTGCCTCTCGGTCAGCTGCAATAAAGAAAACCAAAACCAAAGTGTGAGTCCAGAGTTATGTGGGCCAAATCCCAGCAAGGCAGCTACTTGCCCTCTCCTGAGTGGGCCTGGCTCCCTCAGGCTCCAGCTTCATCCTGATTCCAAGGCTGCGGCCTTTATTCAGAATGGCACCTGGGTTAGACAAAGAGAATGTCGAATGGCATTCCTGTGACTGCAGTGGATGACCTTGTGTGAGAAAGACATGAAAATGCCCCTGCTATGCTTCTGAAAACCTTGGGTGGGGGAGCCCTCAAATAAACACCCTTTCTCACCCTGCTGCCTACAAACACCCCCCCCCCAAGAACTCCTGACTGGATACCTACTCCCTATTCTCAAATCCCCTGAAGCTCCAATCTCACGCATCTTCTTGGACACAGGGACGATCCCTCTTATGACATGATTAATCTACTGAAAAATGTACTGGAGTTGACACACCCTGGAATCTGTGAAAGCTGCCCTCCTACTAAACACAATGGAAAAAAAAAAAAAAAAAAAAAACAAAAAAAAACAGACACAAGAACAAAACCAGAAACTACAAATGTACTTTACCCCCCCTAAACACAAAACTCAAAACCACAAACCTAAATACTCCCTGTATTCCATGGCATTTTCTTCACTGTATTTCCCAAGCTTCTGTTACTTTAGATGCCCAGAAACACCTGCTGAAAATGAGCTGAGATAAGCTAAAAGAGACTCTTCACTGAAATGAGAGGAGAGCTCTTACCCCAGCAGTTCCCAGGGAGGGAATGAAGGCCCCCAGCCAAGGCTGGGGTTAATATACCCCTGATAGTGCCCGCCTCTCGTTCCCATGATGCCCTGGAAAAGGGAGGGGACTAATCCCACAGGGTATAAAAGCCCTCAGAAGAACTGCAGCAGTTTGGCTCCTCTGACTCAGATTCAAGAGGAGCAAAGGGCTTGTTAAAGAAGAAAGCTCTTCATAGAAAAAACAGTGCTTTCCATTTTCACAGTGACTACTTGCAGCAGAAGAACAGAAAACTGGTAAGACATTAAACTTTTTCTTAAGGTTACATAGATAGATACATTGGGTGATATGCTGCTGCCTTACATAATTAGTCTTTGTAATTGCTAAGTAGAACATCATGTAGGACAAAGTAGGGTGGAGAAGAATGATAGTGACATAAATAGTCTAAGTCTCATTGGGACTCCTAATTAGGCCTAACTGCATTAGAAATAAAAATGAGAAAAAAAACCTCTTGGGTGGCTTATATGTTAAGTACACGCCGGGCTCGCTCTTCTCTAAGATACCTGCTCCAAAGGCACGGAAAAACGTGGCCAGAAATGAATACTTAAATCCTAAAAATGCTGAAAAAGACACAGCTTCCTTCAAGTGAACCCATAAAAATTAGACAGCGGGGCAGTTAGGTCCACTGAAACTGATAACATGACAAATAAACTGATTCTACCGTATAATTCATTCTCCAAAAATATTGCGAAACGAAGGGTTCTCCTCAATTTAAATCCCTCAAGCAATGAAAAAACAGAATTTTTTCTGTCAATGAAAACCCTTAACAACGAGGGACAGCTGGGGAAGGTTTGCAGGAGGCACTTAAGACTCACAAAGCGACCTGACTTTGCGGTGGTGACGGCTTGTGTCTGTGAGACGTCTGGCGCGAGACACGTTTTTCAGCAAGCGGCCGGCCGCTCTGGTCCGTAGACCTCTGAACACCGGTGCTGGCCCTTTTCCCTAGCAATGACAGCTAACTAACTCAGGTTCAAGATGGCAATTTGCAAGAGGCACTTGGCACTACCAAAGTACCTTGAGGTGTCCCTGGTGCCAGCTGGAATCTGGAAGGCATACTTCACAAAATAGAATTTCAGCAGACACCGCACCGCTCCGGGCTACAGGCCCGTGAACGCGAACACCGGCCCTTTCCCCTGGCAAACGAAACTCACCTGCCCGGGTTGGTTCAGAGAAGGCGCTTGGGACTGACTACACGGCCTGATTTTGCAGAGGTGCCGGCGTGGGCTTGAGAGGCATCCTGTGCCATGCAAAATATGAGGAGCCGGCTGGGCACTCATGACGGCTGAGTCCTTACCAAAAATGCCACCCCATTTCCTAGGTAAACAAAACTAACCGTTCCGGGTTCCTGGTGTCCCTTTGCAGGAGGCGCTTGTTATTGTTAATGCAGCCTGAGTGTTCACTGCTGTTGGCTTGGGTCTGCAAGGCATCTGGCGCAATGCAGAATTATAGGAGCCAAACAGCCGCTCCAGGCCGCGGGCACCCAAACACCAAAGCTAGGTCTCTCCCCGGAAAGAAAATGCAACAGACTACGTTCCTGATGGTAGATTGCAGGAGCATCTTAAGACGCTCAAACCAGCCTGACCTGCAAGTTGTGCCAGCTTACGACCTGGAAGCATCCTGTGCAATAGGGAATTTCAACAGGCAGCGGAACACGCTGGGCCTGAGGCACCTGAAAAAAATGCTGACCCGTTGCCCTGGGAAACAACGCTCAACGGCTCAGGGTCCTGATGGCAGATTCCGGGAGACGCTGGGCGCTGTCAAAGTAGCCTGACTTTGCAGTGGTGGCAGCTAGAGTCCGGGAGGCATCCTCTGCAATGCAGAAGTTCAGCAGGCGATGGGCCTCTCTGGACAACTGGCCCCTCAACACGGAGACCGTCCTTTTCCCCTATCAATCCACACTCACCAGATCACGTTCCAGATGGCAGATTACAGAAGCCACTTAGCACTGTGAAACCAGCTAGAGTTGGAACTGATTCCACCTGAGGTCTAAGGGGCACCTGCGCAAGGCAAAAGGTCAGTAGGCGGACGGCCCCTAGGACCTGAACACAATAGGCAGCCCTTTACACAGGGAAGTGTAACTCACCGGCCGAGGTTCCTGATGGCAGACGGCAGGAGACGCGTGCTGAGGAAAAAGCAGCTGGAGTTGGAACTCGTGCCACCTTGGCTCGAAGAGGCATATTTGGCAATACAGAAATTTCAGCAGGCAGCCAGCAACTCCGGGCAAGGCCTCCTGAACACCAATGCCGGCCCTTTCCCAGAAGAAGACAACTCAGCATCCCAGGTTCCTGATGGAATATTGCTGGAGCCATTTGGGACCCTCAAACGAGACTGACTGTACGGTGGTGGCAGCTTGGGTCTGGGAGCCATCCTGCGCAATGCAGAATTTTAGCCGGCTGATGGCCACGAAGGGCCCCTGGGCCCTGAATGTGAACACCAGCCCTTTTCTCAGGTAAGCGTGACTCAGCTGCCAGGTTCCTGATGGGAGATAGGAGACACGTGCCGAGGCCAAAGCAGCTGGTATTGGGACAGGGGCCAACTGGGTCTGGGAGGCAGATTGGGAAATGCAGAAGTTCAGAAGGCAAACAGCCGGCCACTCCGGGCCAAACGCCCCTGAACACTAATGCTGACCCTTTTCCCAGGTAAAGAAAACCGAGCAACCCGGGTTCCTGATTTCAAATTGCTGGAGGCGCTTGGGAGTCTCAAACCATCTCGACTCGGCACCTATGGCAACTTGGATCTGGGAGGCATCCTGCGCAATGCGGAATTTCAGGAGCTAGCCGTCCACTAAGGGCCCCCGGCCCCTGAACAGGAACGCCAGCCCATTTCTCAGGGAAGCGTTACTCAGCCACCCGGGTTCCTGATGGCAGGAGACACGTGCCGAGGGAAAAGGAGCTGGACTTGGAACTGGTGCCGGCTTGGGTCTGGGAGGCACATTTGGCAATGCAGGATTTCAGCAGGCAGTCAGCCGCTCGAGGCAAGGCCTCCTGAACAACGCCAGCCCTGTCCCAGAAGAAGAAAACTCAGCAGCCCAGGTTCCTGATGGAATATTGCTGGAGCTATTTGGGACCCTGAAACCAGCCTGACTAGGCGGCGGTGGCAGCTTGGGTCCGGGAGGGATCCTGCGCAATACAGAATTTCACCAGACAACCGTCCACAAAGGGCCCCTGCGCCCTGGACACAAATGCCACCCGTTACCCCAGGTAAGTGTAACTCACCAGCTCGGGTTCTTCATGGAAGATTGCTGGGGACATTCTGAACCTTCAAACCAGCCTGACTTTGCGGTGCAGGCAGCTAGGGTCTGGGAGGCATACTGTGCGATGCAGAATTTCAGATGGCAGACAGCCAGCCCCTCTGGACCAGAGGCTCCTAAACACTAGTGCTGTCCCTTTTCCCAGGTAAGCAAAACTCAGCCCCCCAGGTTCCTTGTTGCAGATTAGTGGAGGCACTTGGGACTCTCAAATGAGCTCGACGCGAGTGAGGTGGCAGCTTTGGTCGGGGAGGCATCCTGAGCGATGCAGAACTTCAGCAGGCAGACAGCCGGCTGCTCCGGGCCACGGGATCCTTAAAATTAGTCCTGTCCCTTTTCCCAGATAAGGAAAACTCAGCCACCCAAGTTCCTGGTGGCATATTGTTCGAGGCGCTTGGGACTCTCAAAAAGATCGACTAGGCACAGGTGGTAGCTTGGGGCTGGGACGCATCCAGACCAATGCAGAATTTCAGGACACAGCAGGCCACTACGGGCCACTAAGGGCCCGGGACACCAATGCTGCCCATTACACAGGGAAGTGTAACTCAGCAGCTCAGGTTCCTGAAGGAAGATTGCTGGAGCCACTTGAGACTCCCAAACCAGGTTGACTTTGCGGTGGTGGCAGCTGGGGTGCGGGAGGCATCCTGCCCAATGTGGAATTTCACCAGGCGGCCGGCCGCTAAGGGCCCCTGGGCACTGGACAAAAATGCCGCCCATTACGCAGGGAAATGTAACCCAGCCACCTGGGTTCCTGATGGCAGATGGCAGGAGACACGTGCCGAGGACAAAGCAGCTGGAGTTGGAACTGGTGCCGGCTTCGGTCTGGGAGGCACGTTTGGCAAAGCAGAAATATCAGCAGGCAGCCAGCCAATCCAGTCAGGGCCTCCTGAACACAAATGCCAGCCCTGTCCCAGAAGAAGAAAACTCAGCACCCCAAGTTCCTGATGGGAGATTGCTGAAGCCATTTGGGAGCCTCAAAGCCTCCTCACTCTGCAGCGGTGGCAGCTTGGGTCAGGGTGGCATCCTGCGTAATGCAGAAATTCAGCACACAGCAGGTCACTAAGGGCCCCTGGGCCCTGAAAAAAGATGCTGCCCTTTACACAGGGAAGTGTAACTCACCAGCTCAGGTTCTTGATGGCAGATTTCTGGGGCCATTTGGGACCCTCAAACCAGCCTGACTCTGCGGTGGAGGCACCTTGGTCCGGCAGGCATCCTGCGCAATGCGGAATTTCAGCAGGCAGACAGCCACTCCAGGCAAGACCTCCGGAACACCATTGCCAGCCCTTTCCCAGAAGAAGAAAACTCAGCAGCCCAGGTTCCTGATGGCATATTGCTGTAGGAGCTTGGGAGTCTCAAACAAGTTCGACTCAGGTGAGGTGGCAGCCTGGGTCTGGGAGGGATCCTGCGCATTGCAGAATTTCAGAATGCAACCGGCCACTAAAGGCCCCTGGGCCCTGTATACCAATAATGCCCTTTACACAGGGAAGTGGAACTCAACAGCTCTGGTTCCTGATGTCAGATTGGTGGAGCCATTTGGGACCCTCAAACCAGCCTGACTTTTAGGTGGTGGCAGCTTGGGTCTGGGAAGCATCCTGTGCAATGTGAAATTTCAGCAGACATCCGGCCACTCCTGTCCCCATCCTCCTGAAGACACATGCTGACCCTTTACCCAGGTGAGCAAAACTCAACCCCCAGGTTCCTTGTTGCAGATTGGTGGAGGCGCTTGGGACTCTCAAACCAGCTCGACTCGGCTGAGGTGGCAGTTTGGGTCTGGGAGGCATCCTGCGCAATGTGGAATTTCAGAAGTCAGCCGGCCACTAAGGGCCCCTGGGCCCTGAAAACCAAAGCCGCCCTTTACACAGGGAAGTGTAACTCACCAGCTCAGGTTCCTGATGGCAGATTGCTGGGCCCATTTGGGACCTTCAAACCAGCCTGACTTTGCCATGGTGGCAGCTGGGGTCAGGGAGGCATCCTGCGCACTGCAGAATATGAAGAGCCAGCCGGCCACTAAGGGCCCCTGGGCACTGGAACCAAATGCCGCCCATTACACAGGGAAGTGTAACTCACCAGCTCAGGTTCTTGATGGCAGATTGCTGGAGTTACTTGGGACTCTCAAACCAGCCTGACTTTACGGTGGGGGCAGCTTGGGTCAGGGAGGCATCCTGCGCAATGTGGAATTTCAGAAGTCAGCCTGCCACTAACAGCCCCAGGACCCTGAAAATCAAAGCCGCCCTTTACACAGGGAAGTGTAACTCACCAACTCAGGTTCCTGATGGCAGATTGCTGGGCCCATTTGGGACCTTCAAACCAGCCTGACTTTGCGGTGGTGGCAGCTGGGGTCGGGGAGGCATCCTGCGCACTGCAGAATATGAAGAGCCAGCCGGCCACTAAGGGCCCCTGGGCCCTGAAAACCAAAGCCGCCCTTTACACAGGGAAGTGTAACTCACCAGCTCAGGTTCCTGATGGCAGATTGCTGGGCCCATTTGGGACCTTCAAACCCGCCTGACTTTGCGGTGGTGGCAGCTTTGGTCGGGGAGGCATCCTGCACAATCTTAAATTTCAGAAGACAGCCGGCCCCTCCGGTCCCCAGGCTCCTGAACAGTCATGCTGACCCTTTCCCCACGTAAGCAAAAGTCAGCAGCCCAAGTTCCTGGTGGCATATTCCTCGAGGCGCTTGGGACTCTCAATCGAGCTCAACTCGGCTGTGGCAGCAGCTTGGGTCTGGGAGGCATCCTGCGCAATGTGGAATTTCAGAAGTCAGCCGGCCACTAAGGGCCCCAGGACCCTGAAAAACAAAGCCGCCCTGTCGACGGAAGGGAACCAGGACATCATTTTGATCATCACAGGCTCGATTTTATTGATCAATACGGCGGGTTAAATACAGTTAATAATGAGCTTCATACATATTGCAAAAGTTGAGCTCAGGATTGGTCAGCTTGCATATCAGCACCTACGCCTACTTCTACATTCCTATGGTTCTACTTTTGATACTTTCTACATATTCTTAGGATGTATTCAGGACTAATCTCAACTCCCTATCCTCATGTTGCAGCAAGGTCGCTGCTGACTCTTCCTTTTAGCTTGCTGACTTTTCTCCTTCAGTTTAACCAGTGGCATTATATCAGTGTGGCCTTTTCTCAGCTAACCAATTATTAATAATGCACTCCACATTTCCCCCGTTTTCTTCTTGTGCAAGGAGATTAGTTTGCCATGTTTTTGCTATTGTATGGCTGACCATGTTTTGGATACAGTTAAAGATACAAGGCAAAATAAGCAAAACCAGTAAAATTACACCCAGCAATCCTACAGCATAGATCACAAGGTTCCTCAGCCACGGTCCGAGTCCCAGGCCTTTAAGCCATTCGTCAATTCCTAAACCGTCTTCTTCCTTAAGTTTGTGAAGTCCCTGTTGTAACTCTTTTATCTTAGTGTGAATGGACACTGAATGATCAGACAGATTCATGCAACACATTCCCTCGAACTCTTCACATCCATGCCCTTGTGCTAAGAGCAAAAAATCTACAGCAGCTCTATTTTGCAAAACAGCATGGTTAACACTTTGCACATCTGCAGTTAGCATGTCTAGAATTTGTGATGTCTTGTTCAGCTCATTCTTTGCCCAGCATCCTAATTGTTTTGCTAAATTCATGACTTTATTGGCAGATCCTCCTGGTAAGATAGTTGAAACCACCACCTGTTTGAATGTGCCCCAAAACCGTGGATCTCCTATCTTGCTGCAGTCTAAATCATGTATGCTACATTTTCTCCTGTTTGAATTTTGACTCAGCTGCATTAGCAAGGACACATTAGGATGAAACAGTGACAATTTTCCCAAAAAACAGGGTCCACCTTGTGGTTTAGCTGGTATACCATTCCACGCCCTGTCTCCACAAATCAAAAATATTCCTGTGGGTAATTTCATTGGTGCTGTGATATTTGTGCCGTTACATTGACTGTAATGCTGTGGAGAGAATTCACTCACATTCAGGGATGAATCTAGGGTGGCCCATGTTTCTTTAGGTTGGTTTAAATTCTGAGCACCCGAAAGTTTGAAGCTAAACCATCCACCAGCTGTAGTGTTAGATATGCTGGCATTTGTACTTCCAAAAAGATCCAATTCTTCAGGAGGAGAGTGCAAAGAGGTGTTAAGTGATTGGATTAGTAAGCATTGACGATAGCCATCACTCTGACCTGCAGTATACCCTTGTTGCACTGGCAATGTGATGTTTGACATGTTAGACATACATAAGGTTTGATTATTTATCAAACTACAAAATTCTCCAGGAGACCACACTGGAAGTCCCACCAGGCATGTTCGAAATGGGTTAGTGACTCCTCCAAGACTAAGACAAAGTGATGATTGGTTAGTTTGATTAGCAAGTGTCACCCATAAATTTTCCCTTGGTTGACTAAAGTGTGTTACTCCTACTGCTTCACTTGCTACAGCATTGAGCAGTATTACAAAAACAAACCTCATTTTTCTTTCTGCTTACTTTGTTTTTTCTTTTCTTCCCTCTGCTTACGTTGTTTTTTCTTTCTTCACTGTCTTTTCCCTGGTTTGCTAGATTGTCTATTGTAAGGCTGAGTCAATTTTTGAATACACTGATCTAATTCTAAATCAGCATCCTTGCTCACAAGTATAGCACGAGGTAAGTTTGAAGGCAAATCAGCTTTGCAGCGAGCTGCTATGATGCGTGAGGCTTTAGTAATTTCAAATATTCTAAGGTTTTCCTGTAACTTCCACCTAAGATATGCTATAACCACTTGTTCTGCACTCTCAAAGAGCTGTAATCCTGTCTGTCCTGGCAGGCCAGTACTTTGTTCAAGAGCTCTAACCCAGATATGATTTCGAATCCACTTTCCAAAACAAGATGTACACCATAAATATCCCAATGACTTCTGTGAATACCAATAAATCTGATTACAATCTGCACAATGCAAAGCTACCCATGCATAGCATTTATCTTTATCCTTTTTGCAAACATAACAAGGAAGCGAATGTAAGTAAGGACCAGTATAAAATTGTGTATCTTCAACCCAAAGCAACCAATTCAATGGTGGTGATCGCAAAGCCTCTTCAGCCTTTTTACTATATGAGGCTAACAGCTCAAGGTCTTTCTTTAACACAAGGTGTATCTTATTTCGTAATCGTAGTTCTTGTTCGTTATCCTCCTCAACAACTATATCCTCCCGAGGGTCCCACAACAGTAAAATTGTTCTAATCATAGAAAATTAATTAGCAATCACTGATACCCCTATTCAAATGAGACCGTTCCCCTTTTTGCCTTCTTTTTCTTATCTGTCTTCAATCTTGCTGCTCCTAATTTCACTGGTCCTGCCACTTTCAAACTTAATTTTTTCAACTTATCAATGCAGCAATCTAATGCTCTATCAGGATCCCCTTGGAAGGGTCCTACAACTGAATGCTGTGTTAAAGGCACTAATTTCCTACACCTTATAGAAACTATACGTGATTTACTTTGAACCTTAATTCTATTTACAATACATTGTATTTCCCATTGATAATAAGCAAGAACCTTCTGTTCAGGAGACTCATAAAGATTTAAAGCTATATATGCGTTTTGCCCCGTTTGTCTCCTTAATTCATCTTGCCAGCTTTTTCCCCACGTATGCTCGTGTTCACAAGTGTGACACCACAAATCCCGTAATAATGATTGTTCTATCCAAAAAGTTCTTTTACAACCCCCACAACGTAGAGCTATCCAGGCAGCACAATGTGGATTGTGACAGTCAAGGCAATGTAGTTTCGCTGGATCTGTTAAGTGAAAAGTTGATAATGAGTCAATGAAACCAATCAACTCCTGGGCCGTCCGGTAGTGACGTGTCAGTGCTCTGTCCACCGCTTCCGAGTATCCCTTCAATTGAAACAGTAGTGGTTGTAGGGCTAGAAGCAGTTTCTTCCCCAGTCGCTCCTTGTCTTCCTCCGTAAGGCGATCCACCAGAGGCTGCATCAAAAACAGGTTTAGTCCACTTAGCAGGCACCCACAAAGGCCCTGTAGGTGAGGAAACACAAAGATACCCCGACCCCAATATAATACTTTTGCAGGTTTTTCCCATAATCCTGAACTTGGGTTCTTATACTTAACCCAGACCTCTGTTTCCTTAGTATTTTCCTGACCTGACCTTGGATGATGTTTCATTGCAGGGGGGGTATCGTCTTCCCCAAAAATGCATAAATGATTAATCACATACAAAACCTTAGCCAAACATGCTTGTGGATCTGTCAAATCTTGATGTTTTTCAATATACTGCTTAAGGGTACCGTTTGCTCTTTCCTGTAAAGCTTTCCTTAACTGTATCAGTAACTCATACAATCGTTTATTATTCACTTCCTTAATTGCTGCTTCCTCTATTCGTTTGACTACTCCTGCAACATACATAGAGTCTGTGACCACATTTAAAGGCTCCTGTAAGTTGGACACCGCCCATACTACTGCTAACAATTCCAAAGTTTGTAAGCTATCTGCAGGGTCTGCTGTGAGGAGTTGATGCTTCCATTGTCCTTTTTCTTGCCAGGTAACAGCAGCACGCCTTGATTTCTTTCCTGCATCTGTAAAAACTGTAATAGCTCCTTCTATGGGGTTTTCTTCTCTCAAAGGTCGAGTGATCCAGTTCCATTCTGTCATCCATTGCAAAACTCTAGGCACTAATTTACTAGTCTCTACTTTAGCAGGTGACAACAATAATGCTTCTTGTAAATTCTTTGAATTTATCAAGTACTAGTCCAAGGTTTCTTTTTCCATAGGTAATCTAATAGTAGCAGGTTCTCTACCATCCACTTCAAGAATTCTGAGACGCCCCTTTTTGATCAATGCAGCCAATTGTTCAATTTTTGAAGATATTGTTTTCTTATGCTGTAGTGGTGGTGATAACCATTCCAACACCCGTATCTCCCCCGTTTTCTTTTGCAACTGAGAGAGAGCACTAAGCAAGTGGCAAGGGCTATTTCAAATAGTAAGGTCAATGGGGTGGTCGAGTTGTCGACGAGACACATACCCTTGCTGTACACAGTTACTAATTTGCTGCAAGGCAAGATGATGCTCCTTTGTCAGGTGTACAGGAGTAGTAGGGTCCACACCTTTTAACAAAGGTCGTAGGGCTTCTAATAAGTGATTTGGTATTCCCACAATAGGCTTCAGCCACTGTAAGTCTCCCAGCAACTTCTGTGCATCATGTAGAGTTTTAATGTCCAATTGTAGTTCCAATTTTTGTGGTATCACTATTTGATCCGTCAAAGTCCATCCCAAATATTTCCAGGGCTTTGTAGTCTGAATTTTCTCTGCAGCAATAACAAGTGAATATGCAGCAAGAGTATTTTTAATGGTGTTAATCTGTAAAGAGGAGAATGGCTGTTGCTGTGCAAACAAAATATCGTCCATGTAATGATATATTATAGTTGCTGGCCATTTACGACGTAGTGGCTGTAATGCTGCATCAACATAAAGCTGACATAAAGTGGGAGAGTTGCGCATGCCCTGCGGAAGAGATGTCCATTCAAATCTTTTATCTGGTTCCCCACGATTTATTGCTGGTAAAGTAAAAGCAAATCTCTTCATGTCATCAGGATGCAGGCCAATAGTGAAAAAACAATCCTTTAGGTCAATAATTAAAAGTGGCCAGTGTTCTGGAATCATAGCTGGATTTGGAAGACCAGGCTGTAAGGCCCCCATTGGTTCCATTTGGTCATTTACAGCCCTCAAATCATGTATCAAACGATATTTCCCTGATTTCTTTTTGATTACAAAAATAGGTGTATTCCAAGGGCTTGTGGACAGTCGCAGGTGTCCCTTTGTATATTGTTCCTGTACCAATTCATGAGCATGCATAAGACTCTCCCCTTTTAATGGCCATTGCTTAACCATCACCGGTGTATCCGTTTTCCAGGTGAGTGGAATGGGGAAAGTCCAAGCAATGGCAATTACCCCAAAGGGTGCTGATTAGTTAACACCACTCCCAATTGTGTTAAAATGTCCCTTCCAATTAAGCAGGAAACTGTAGGAGGCAGTTGAACAATTGAAAACACAGCAGATATTTGTTGATTCTCAATGCACACAGACAAAGACGGCGACCTGCTTGCCAATGTAAATCCTCCTACTCCTGTGAACATGTTTGATGAAGGAAATAGAGGCCAATGTTGTGGCCATGCTTCTGGAGAAATGATGCTAGTATCTGCTCCTGTATCCAATAATCCATAAAGGGTTATGCTTTGATGCCCATAGGTAATTTCAACTTTTTGTTTTGGTCTATTTTGTAAATCCACAGTTAAAAGTGTAACACCAGTAGAGCCAAAACCTTTTTCATCCCGTGCTTGCCCAGTAAATGATTGTATTCCTGATGTCATTTGTGACAGTGGTACCAATTGTGCAATGCGTCGTCCTTTTGTAATTTTAATCGGAGGATAAAGGGTGTAAGCCATAATTTGTATTTCCCCGGTAAAGTCCGCATCGATAACACCAGGCAAAACAAATAATCCTAACATAGTTATAGAGGAACGTCCCAGCAATAATGCTCCACATGTTTGTCCATTTAATATAAGAGGACCCTTTACTCCAGTGGGTATCCTCTCAGGCCGGCTCGTCATTAGTGTGACGTCTACTGCTGCTGATAAGTCCAAGCCGAGGCTCCATGTTGTTGCGGGTTGCAGACAGGGGGTAGCAGCGATGTTACGGCAGCAGCTGGTGTCTCCGATGTCATGGCAGTAACTTGTGTCTGTCCCTCATTGCCACATTGGTAACACCTGATGAATGGTCTCGAGCCTCTTTACGTGAATGCCAGTGAGCCATTTCGGAGAGAAGCAAGAGCAGCTAACACCTGATTTTGAGTAGACTATGCTTTTGCAACCCTAATCCTAATTCTTTTAAGGCTTCTGCTATAAATGCCTGTGAAGCTGTTGGCATTAATGCCATTCGCTCTAATGCTTCCTCAATAGTCCAATTTGCCCCTAAAGTAGCTAACACTCTTTGGGTTGCTGGATTGCTATTTTGCAAAGCACACCTGCTTCAATAGCGCCCTGCAACACCAGCCCGATCTATAGCAGTAGCTGTTCTATCAATAAAATTTCCAAATGATTCTTCCCTTCCTTGCTTAATACCCATATAAGCCGGTAACCCTCCTGGCTCTTTAACCATATCTATTGCAGCACGCACTAACCACATAGACTCTGTAAGTTTATCTTCTCCCGATATCATCTGTGCCTCTGTACGTAAATATGCCTCTAAGCCCATCAGCTCCTTTACTGTTACTCCATGTAATGGGTCTCCCTGGGCTCGTTGTACAGCAACCGATTCATTTACCAACGCGTGCCAATGGGCATTAAATAATAACTGCTGATGTTGAGTAAATATCAACCGAAATATTCCTCTTAAATCATTAGGACATAAAACCTGAGTATTAAAAAGATAATCTAACATTTGCTTAACAGGTTCACTTTTTACTCCAAACTGACTAACCGTAGAACGTAGCTGAGTTAACAGCTTCCAATCTAAGGGAGTATATTCTGCTAGATTATGCGTAAGGTTCCCCTGTGCATCATACTGTGGTGTGTATGTAACTGGACATGCAAGACTAGAAGCTATTTCCACCGCCTCACCATCCCCCATTTGCATTACTTCCTTTGCCAAAGCAGCCCAAGCTTCCGTCCTCTGTTTAACCATCTGCCCCCATGGATCACGGTGCGCCCCTGGGATGGGATCTGGCCCTTTAAGGGTGCTATGCTGCTGGCGCTTCGGTGCAGACACCGAGCTTTCGCGCGGGGCGGGCAGTGAAGCAGAGGCTGGCTCGTGCGGGGCAAGCGGGAGCCCCCCCTCCCCCGCTGGAGCTGACAGTGAAACCGGAGCCGACTCAAGCGGAGCCAGCCTGCGGGGGGCAATCCGCCCCCCCGCTGTAGCCGGCTCGGGCGGGGGAGGTGACCCCCCCGCCGAAGCTGTAACCTGAGCCGGCTCATTGAGGGGTAGCGGCGGAGGCAAGGCTGGTGGCGGAGGCGAAGCTGGCTTGTTCCCACCCCCACCATCCAACCCGCCTGAAGCTGGTGGCGGAGGCAAAGCTGGCTTGCTCCTTTTTTAAATCTATCCCTTTTATCCCACGCCGCTCTAAACAGGCGGTAAATAAATCATATGCCGCTTGCCTATCCATACCTGTTAATCAGCGCGCGCTGTTGCAGCTCTCCAGGCTCCGGCGACACGTATTGGCTTAAGTCACAGTTGTGAACCTTAAGGGTGCTTCAAATTCCGGCACCGTCCCGGCTGCTGGGACCCAAACCCAACTTCCGGACCGTGGCGTAATCCCTTTTTCTTTTAATCCGAGAAAAAGGGCAGAGATTCGGTTATGCCCGCATTCTCCACCATTTGTCGACGGAAGGGAACCAGGACATCATTTTGATCATCACAGGCTCGATTTTATTGATCAATACGGCGGGTTAAATACAGTTAATAATGAGCTTCATACATATTGCAAAAGTTGAGCTCAGGATTGGTCAGCTTGCATATCAGCACCTACGCCTACTTCTACATTCCTATGGTTCTACTTTTGATACTTTCTACATATTCTTAGGATGTATTCAGGACTAATCTCAACTCCCTATCCTCATGTTGCAGCAAGGTCGCTGCTGACTCTTCCTTTTAGCTTGCTGACTGCTGACTTTTCTCCTTCAGTTTAACCAGTGGCATTATATCAGTGTGGCCTTTTCTCAGCTAACCAATTATTAATAATGCACTCCACACCGCCCTTTACACCGGGAAGTGTAACTCACCAGTTCAGGTTCCTGATGGCAGATTGCTGGGCCCATTTGGGACCTTCAAACCAGCCTGACTTTGCGGTGGTGGCAGCTGGGGTCGGGGAGGCATCCTGCGCACTGCAGAATATGAAGAGCCAGCCGGCCACTAAGGGCCCCTGGGCACTGGAACCAAATGCCGCCCATTACACAGGGAAGTGTAACTCACCAGTTCAGGTTCTTGATGGCAGATTGCTGGACTTACTTGGGACTCTCAAACCAGCCTGACTTTACGGTGGGGGCAGCTTGGGTCTGGGATACATCCTGCGCAATGTGGAATTTCAGAAGTCAGCCGGCCACTAAGGGCCCCTGGGCCCTGAAAACCAAAGCCGCCCTTTACACAGGGAAGTGTAACTCACCAGCTCAGGTTCCTGATGGCAGATTGCTGGGCCCATTTGGGACCTTCAAACCAGCCTGACTTTGCCATGGTGGCAGCTGGGGTCAGGGAGGCATCCTGCGCACTGCAGAATATGAAGAGCCAGCCGGCCACTAAGGGCCCCTGGGCACTGGAACCAAATGCCGCCCATTACACAGGGAAGTGTAACTCACCAGCTCAGGTTCTTGATGGCAGATTGCTGGACTTACTTGGGACTCTCAAACCAGCCTGACTTTACGGTGGGGGCAGCTTGGGTCAGGGAGGCATCCTGCGCAATGTGGAATTTCAGAAGTCAGCCGGCCACTAAGGGCCCCTGGGCCCTGAAAAACAAAGCCGCCCTTTACACAGGGAAGTGTAACTCACCAGCTCAGGTTCCTGATGGCAGATTGCTGGGCCCATTTGGGACCTTCAAACCAGCCTGACTTTGCGGTGGTGGCAGCTGGGGTCGGGGAGGCATCCTGCGCACTGCAGAATATGAGGAGCCAGCCGGCCACTAAGGGCCCCTGGGCCCTGAAAACCAAAGCCGCCCTTTACACAGGGAAGTGTAACTCACCAGCTCAGGTTCCTGATGGCAGATTGCTGGAGTTACGTGGGACTCTCAAACCAGCCTGACTTTACGGTGGGGGCAGCTTGGGTCTGGGAGGCATCCTGCGCAATCCTAAATTTCAGAAGGCAGCCGGTCCCTCCGGTCCCCAGGCTCCTGAACAGTCATGCTGACCCTTTCCCCACGTAAGCAAAAGTCAGCAGCCCAAGTTGCTGGTGGCATATTCCTCGAGGCGCTTGGGACTCTCAATCAAGCTCAACTCGGCTGTGGCAGCAGCTTGGGTCTGGGAGGCATCCTGCGCAATATGGAATTTCAGAAGTCAGCTGGCCACTAAGGGCCCCTGGGCCCTGAAAACCAAAGCCGCCCTTTACACAGGGAAGTGTAACTCACCAGCTCAGGTTCCTGATGGCAGATTGCTGGGCCCATTTGGGACCTTCAAACCCGCCTGACTTTGCGGTGGTGGCAGCTTTGGTCGGGGAGGCATCCTGCGCAATCTTAAATTTCAGAAGACAGCCGGCCCCTCCGGTCCCCAGGCTCCTGAACAGTCATGCTGACCCTTTCCCCACGTAAGCAAAAGTCAGCAGCCCAAGTTCCTGGTGGCATATTCCTCGAGGCGCTTGGGACTCTCAATCGAGCTCAACTCGGCTGTGGCAGCAGCTTGGGTCTGGGAGGCATCCTGCGCAATGTGGAATTTCAGAAGTCAGCCGGCCACTAAGGGCCCCAGGACCCTGAAAAACAAAGCCGCCCTTTACACAGGGAAGTGTAACTCACCAGTTCAGGTTCCTGATGGCAGATTGCTGGGCCCATTTGGGACCTTCAAACCAGCCTGACTTTGCGGTGGTGGCACCTGGGGTCGGGGAGGCATCCTGCGCAATGCAGAATATGAAGAGCCAGCCGGCCACTAAGGGCCCCTGGGCACTGGAACCAAATGCCGCCCATTACACAGGGAAGTGTAACTCACCAGTTCAGGTTCTTGATGGCAGATTGCTGGACTTACTTGGGACTCTCAAACCAGCCTGACTTTACGGTGGGGGCAGCTTGGGTCTGGGATACATCCTGCGCAATGTGGAATTTCAGAAGTCAGCCGGCCACTAAGGGCCCCTGGGCCCTGAAAACCAAAGCCGCCCTTTACACAGGGAAGTGTAACTCACCAGCTCAGGTTCCTGATGGCAGATTGCTGGGCCCATTTGGGACCTTCAAACCAGCCTGACTTTGCGGTGGTGGCAGCTGGGGTCGGGGAGGCATCCTGCGCACTGCAGAATATGAGGAGCCAGCCGGCCACTAAGGGCCCCTGGGCCCTGAAAAGCAAAGCCGCCCTTTACACAGGGAAGTGTAACTCACCAGCTCAGGTTCCTGATGGCAGATTGCTGGAGTTACGTGGGACTCTCAAACCAGCCTGACTTTACGGTGGGGGCAGCTTGGGTCTGGGAGGCATCCTGCGCAATCCTAAATTTCAGAAGGCAGCCGGTCCCTCCGGTCCCCAGGCTCCTGAACAGTCATGCTGACCCTTTCCCCACGTAAGCAAAAGTCAGCAGCCCAAGTTGCTGGCGGCATATTCCTCGAGGCGCTTGGGACTCTCAATCGAGCTCAACTCGGCTGTGGCAGCAGCTTGGGTCTGGGAGGCATCCTGCGCAATGTGGAATTTCAGAAGTCAGCCGGCCACTAAGGGCCCCTGGGCCCTGAAAACCAAAGCTGCCCTTTACACAGGGAAGTGTAACTCACCAGCTCAGGTTCCTAATGGCAGATTGCTGGGCCCATTTGGGACCTTCAAACCAGCCTGACTTTGCGGTGGTGGCAGCTTTGGTCGGGGAGGCATCCTGCGCAATCTTAAATTTCAGAAGACAGCCGGCCCCTCCGGTCCCCAGGCTCCTGAACAGTCATGCTGACCCTTTCCCCACGTAAGCAAAAGTCAGCAGCCCAAGTTCCTGGTGGCATATTCCTCGAGGCGCTTGGGACTCTCAATCGAGCTCAACTCGGCTGTGGCAGCAGCTTGGGTCTGGGAGGCATCCTGCGCAATGTGGAATTTCAGAAGTCAGCCGGCCACTAAGGGCCCCTGGGCCCTGAAAAACAAAGCCGCCCTTTACACAGGGAAGTGTAACTCACCAGCTCAGGTTCTTGATGGCAGATTGCTGGACTTACTTGGGACTCTCAAACCAGCCTGACTTTACGGTGGGGGCAGCTTGGGTCGGGGAGGCATCCTGCGCAATGTGGAATTTCAGAAGTCAGCCGGCCACTAAGGGCCCCTCGGCCCTGAAAACCAAAGCCGCCCTTTACACAGGGAAGTGTAACTCACCAGCTCAGGTTCCTGATGGCAGACTGCTGGGCCCATTTGGGACCTTCAAACCAGCCTGACTTTGCGGAGGTGGCAGCTTTGGTCGGGGGGGCATCCTGCGCAATCTTAAATTTCAGAAGACAGCCGGCAACTCCGGTCCCCAGGCTCCTGAACAGTCATGCTGACCCTTTCCCCACGTAAGCAAAAGTCAGCAGCCCAAGTTCCTGGTGGCATATTCCTCGAGGCGCTTGGGACTCTCAATCGAGCTCAACTCGGCTGTGGCAGCAGCCTGGGTCTGGGAGGCATCCTGCGCAATGGAGAATTTCAGCAGGCAGACGGCCGGCCACTCCAGACCGAAGGTCCCTGATCATTAGGACTGACCCTTTCCACACGTAAGCAAAAGTCAGCAGCCCAAGTTCCTGGTGGCAGATTGTTTTAGGCGCTTGGGACTCTCAATCGAGCTCAACTCGGCTGTGGCAGCAGCTTGGGTCTGGGAGGCATCCTGCGCAATGTGGAATTTCAGAAGTCAGCCGGCCACTAAGAGCCCCTGGGCCCTGAAAACCAAAGCCGCCCTTTACACCGGGAAGTGTAACTCACCAGTTCAGGTTCCTGATGGCAGATTGCTGGGCCCATTTGGGACCTTCAAACCAGCCTGACTTTGCGGTGGTGGCACCTGGGGTCGGGGAGGCATCCTGCGCAATGCAGAATATGAAGAGCCAGCCGGCCACTAAGGGCCCCTGGGCACTGGAACCAAATGCCGCCCATTCCACAGGGAAGTGTAACTCGCCAGTTCAGGTTCCTGATGGCAGATTGGTGGAGTTACGTGGGACTCTCAAACCAGCCTGACTTTACGGTGGGGGCAGCTTGGGTCTGGGAGGCATCCTGCGCAATCCTAAATTTCAGAAGGCAGCCGGTCCCTCCGGTCCCCAGGCTCCTGAACAGTCATGCTGACCCTTTCCCCACGTAAGCAAAAGTCAGCAGCCCAAGTTCCTGGTGGCATATTCCTCGAGGCGCTTGGGACTCTCAATCGAGCTCAACTCGGCTGTGGCAGCAGCTTGGGTCTGGGAGGCATCCTGCGCAATGTGGAATTTCAGAAGTCAGCCGGCCACTAAGAGCCCCTGGGCCCTGAAAACCAAAGCCGCCCTTTACACAGGGAAGTGTAACTCACCAGCTCAGGTTCCTGATGGCAGATTGCTGGGCCCATTTGGGACCTTCAAACCCGCCTGACTTTGCGGTGGTGGCAGCTTTGGTCGGGGAGGCATCCTGCGCAATCTTAAATTTCAGAAGACAGCCGGCCCCTCCGGTCCCCAGGCTCCTGAACAGTCATGCTGACCCTTTCCCCACGTAAGCAAAAGTCAGCAGCCCAAGTTCCTGGTGGCATATTCCTCGAGGCGCTTGGGACTCTCAATCGAGCTCAACTCGGCTGTGGCAGCAGCTTGGGTCTGGGAGGCATCCTGCGCAATGTGGAATTTCAGAAGTCAGCCGGCCACTAAGGGCCCCTGGGCCCTGAAAAACAAAGCCGCCCTTTACACAGGGAAGTGTAACTCACCAGCTCAGGTTCCTGATGGCAGATTGCTGGGCCCATTTGGGACCTTCAAACAAGCCTGACTTTGCGGTGGTGGCGCTGGGGTTGGAGAGGCATCCTGCACAATGTGGAATTTCAGAAGTCAGCTGGCCACTAAGGGCCCCTGGGCCATGAAAACCAAAAGCACCCTTTACACAGGGAAGTGTAACTCACCAGCTCAGGTTCTTGATGGAAGATTGCTGGAGGCACTGAGGACCCTCAAACAAGTCTGACTTTGCGGTGGTGGCAGCTTTGCTCAGGGAGGCATCCTGCACAATGTTAAATTTCAGAAGACAGCCGGCCACTCCGGTCCCCAGGCTCCTGAACAGTAATGCTGACCCTTCCCCCAGATAAGCAAAAGTCAGACCCCCATGTTCCTGGTGGCATATTGCTGGTGGCGCTTGGACTCTCACACGAGCTCGACTCGGCTTAGGTGGCAGCTTGGATCCGGGAGGCATCCTGCACAATGGAGAACTTCAGAAGGCACACAGACAGCCACTCCAGGCCACAGGCTCCTGAAAACTAATGATGACCCTTTCACCAGGAAAGCAAAAGTCAGCAGCCCAAGTTCCTGATGGTATATTCCTAAAGGCACGTGGGACTCTCAAACGAGCTCAACTCGGCTGAAGTGGCAGCTTTGGTTGGTGAGGCATCCTGCGCAATCTTAAATTTCAGAAGACAGTCGGCCACTCCGGTCCCCAGGCTCCTGAACAGTGATGCTGACCCTTCCCCCAGATAAGCAAAACTCAGATGCCCAGGTTCCTTGTTGCAGATTGCTGGTGGCGCTTGGACTCTCAAACGAGCTCGACTCGGCTTAGGTGGCAGCTTACGTCTGGGAGGCATCCTGCGCAATGCGGAATTTCAAAAGTCAGCCGGCCACTCTGGGCCGCAGGCTCCTGAACACTAATGCTGACCCTTTCCCCAGGTAAGCAAAACTCAGCCTCCCGGGTTCCTTGTTGCACATTGCTGGTGGTGCTTGGGACCCTCAAAAGAGCTTGACTCAGCTGAGGTGGCAGCTTGGATCCCGGAGGCATCCTGCGCAATGGAGAACTTCAGCAGGCAGACAGCCGGCCACTCACACCACGGGCCCCTGATCATTAGGGCTGACCCTTTCCCCACGTAAGCAAAAGTCAGCAGCCCAAGTTCCTGGTGGCAGATTGCTCAAGGGGCTTGGGACTCTCAAATGAGCTTGACTCAGGTGAGGTGGCACCTTGGGTCTGGGAGGCATCCTGCACAATGTGGAATTTTAGAAGTCAGCCGGCCACTAAGGGCCCCTGGGCCCTGAAAAGCAAAGCCGCCCTTTACACAGGGAAGTGTAACTCACCACCTCAGGTTCCTGATGGCAGATTGCTGGGCCCATTTGGGACCTTCAAACCAGCCTGGCTTTGCGGTGGTGGCAGCTTTGGTCGGGGAGGCATCCTGCGCAATGCAGAAATTTCAGAAGACAGCCGGCCCCTCCGGTCCCCAGGCTCCTGAACAGTCATGCTGACCCTTTCCCCAGGTAAGCAAAAGTCAGCAGCCCAAGTTCCTGGTGGCATATTCCTCGAGGCGCTTGGGACTCTCAATCGAGCTCAACTCGGCTTTGGCATCAGCTTGGGTCTGGGAGGCATCCTGCGCAATGGAGAACTTCAGCAGGCAGACGGCCGGCCACTCCAGACGACAGGCCCCTGATCATTAGGGCTGACCCTTTCCCCACGTAAGCAAAAGTCAGCAGCCCAAGTTCCTGGTGGCATATTCCTCGAGGCGCTTGGGACTCTCAAATGAGCTTGACTCAGGTGAGGTGGCAGCTTGGGTTTGGGAGGCATCCTGCGCAATATGGAATTTCAGAAGTCAGCTGGCCACTAAGGGCCCCTCGGCCCTGAAAACCAAAGCCGCCCTTTACACAGGGAAGTGTAACTCACCACCTCAGGTTCCTGATGGCAGATTGCTGGGCCCATTTGGGACCTTCAAACCAGCCTGACTTTGCGGTGGTGGCAGCTTTGCTCGGGGAGGCATCCTGCGCAATCTTAAATTTCAGAAGACAGCCGGCCACTCCCGTCCCCAGGTTCCTGACCCGTAATGCTGACCCTTTCCCCAGGTAAGCAAAAGTCAGCAGCCCAAGTTCCTGGTGGCATATTCCTCGAGGCGCTTGGGACTCTCAATCGAGCTCAACTCGGCTTTGGCATCAGCTTGGGTCTGGGAGGCATCCTGCGCAATGGAGAACTTCAGCAGGCAGACGGCCAGCCACTCCAGACCACAGGCCCCTGATCATTAGGGCTGACCCTTTCCCCACGTAAGCAAAAGTCAGCAGTCCAAATTCCTGGTGGCAGATTGCTCAAGGCGCTTGGGACTCTCAAATGAGCTTCACTCAGGTGAGGTGGCAGCTTGGGTCCGGGATGCATCCTGCACAATGTGGAATTTCAGAAGTCAGCCGGCCACTAAGAGCCCCTGGGCCCTGAAAACAAAAGCCGCCCTTTACACAGGGAAGTGTAACTCACCAGCTCAGGTTCTTGATGGCAGATTGCTGGACTTACTTGGGACTCTCAAACCAGCCTGACTTTGCGGTGGTGGCAGCTTGGGTCGGGGAGGCATCCTGCGCAATGTGGAATTTCAGAAGTCAGCCGGCCACTAAGGGCCCCTCGGCCCTGAAAACCAAAGCCGCCCTTTACACAGGGAAGTGTAACTCACCAGCTCAGGTTCCTGATGGCAGATTGCTGGGCCCATTTGGGACCTTCAAACCAGCCTGACTTTGCGGTGGTGGCGCTGGGGTCGGGGAGGCATCCTGCACAATGTGGAAGTTCAGAAGACAGCCGGCCCCTCCGGTCCCCAGGCTCCTGAACAGTCATGCTGACCCTTTCCCCAGGTAAGCAAAAGTCAACAGCCCAAGTTCCTGGTGGCAGATTGCTCAAGGGGCTTGGGACTCTCAATCGAGCTCAACTCGGCTGTGGCAGCAGCTTGGGTCTGGGAGGCATCCTGCGCAATGGAGAACTTCAGCAGGCAGACGGCCGGCCACTCCAGACCGCAGGCCCCTGATCATTAGGGCTGACCCTTTCCCCAGGTAAGCAAAAGTCAGCAGCCCAAGTTCCTGGTGGCATATTCCTCGAGGCGCTTGGGACTCTCAATCGAGCTCAACTCGGCTGCAGCAGCAGCTTGGCTCTGGGAGGCATCCTGCGCAATGTGGAATTTCAGAAGTCAGCCAGCCACTAAGGGCCCCTGGGCCCTGAAAACCAAAGCCGCCCTTTACACAGGGAAGTGTAACTCACCAGCTCAGGCTCTTGATGGCAGATTGCTGGGCCCATTTGGGACCTTCAAACCAGCCTGACTTTACGGTGGGGGCAGCTTGGGTCTGGGAGGCATCCTGCACAATGTGGAATTTCAGAAGTCAGCCGGCCACTAAGCGCCCCTGGGCCCTGAAAACCAAAGCCGCCCTTTACACAGGGAAGTGTAACTCACCAGCTCAGGCTCTTGATGGCAGATTGCTGGAGGCACTGGGGACCCTCAAACCAGCCTGACTTTGCGGTGGTGGCAGCTTTGGTCGGGGAGGCATCCTGCGCAATCCTAAATTTCAGAAGACAGCCGGCCCCTCCGGTCCCCAGGCTCCTGAACAGTAATGCTGACACTTCCCCCAGATAAGCAAAACTCAGATGCCCAGGTTCCTTGTTGCAGATTGCTGGTGGCGCTTGGACTCTCACACGAGCTCGACTCGGCTTAGGTGGCAGCTTACGTCTGGGAGGCATCCTGCACAATGCGGAATTTCAGAAGGCACACAGACAGCCACTCCGGGCCACAGGCTCCTGAAAACTAATGATGACCCTTTCCCCAGGAAAGCAAAAGTCAGCAGCCCAAGTTCCTGGTGGCAGATTGCTCAAGGCGCTTGGGACTCACAAATGAGCTTGACTCAGGTGAGGTGGCAGCTTGGCTCTGGGAGGCAGCCTGCGCAATGCAGATTTTCAGCAGACAGCTGGCCACACCAGTCCCATGGCTCCTGAACACTACTGCTGACCCTTTCCCCAGGTCAGCAAACCTCACCCCCAGGTTCCTTGTTGCAGATTGGTGAAGGAGCTTGGGACTCTCAAATGAGCTCGACTCGGCTGAGGCGGCAGCTTGGGTCTGGGAGGCATTCTGTGCAATGCGGAATTTCAGCAGACAGCCGGCCACTAAGGGACCCTGGGCCCTGAAAAGCAAAGCCGCCCTTACACAGGGAACTGTAACTCACGAGCTCAGGTTCATGTTGGCAGATTGCAGGGGGCATTTGGGACACTCAAAGCAACCTGAGTCTAAGGTGGTGGCAGCTTTGGTCTGGGAGGCATCCTGCGCAATGTGGAATTTCAGCAGAGAGCCGGCCACTCTGGTCCCCAGGCTCCTGAACACTAATGCTGACACTTCCCCCAGATAAGCAAAACTCAGCAGCCCAAATTCCTGGTGGCATATTGCTGGAAGCACTTAGGACTCTCAAACGAGCTGGACTCCGCTGAGGCAGCAGCTTGGGTCTGGGAGGCATCCTGCACAATGTGGAATTTCAGAAGTCAGCCGGCCACTAAGGGCCCCTGGGCCCTGAAAACCAAAGCCGCCCTTTACACAGGGAAGTGTAACTCACCAGCTCAGGTTCCTGATGGCAGATTGCTGGGCCCATTTTGGACCTTCAAACCAGCCTGACTTTGCGGTGGTGGCAGCTGGGGTCGGGGAGGCATCCTGCGCAATGCAGAATATGAAGACCAGCCGGCCACTAAGGGTCCCTGGGCACTGGAATCAAATGCTGCCCATTACACAGGGAAGTGTAACTCACCAGCTCAGGTTCCTGATGGCAGATTGCTGGAGTTACTTGGGACTCTCAAACCAGCCTGACTTTACGGTGGGGGCAGCTTGGGTCTGGTAGGCATCCTGCGCAATGTGGAATTTCAGAAGTCAGCCGGCCACTAAGGGCCCCTGGGCCGTGAAAATCAAAGCCGCCCTTTACACAGGGAAGTGTAACTCACCAGCTCAGGTTCTTGATGGCAGATTGCTGGAGTTACTTGGGACTCTCAAACCAGCCTGAGTTTACGGTGGGGGACAGCTTTGGTTGGGGAGGCATCCTGCGCAATGTGGAATTTCAGAAGTCAGCTGGCCACTAAGGGCCCCTGGGCCCTGAAAACCAAAGCCGCCCTTTACACAGGGAAGTGTAACTCACCATCTCAGGCTCTTGATGGCAGATTGCTGGAGGCACTTGGGACCCTCAAACCAGCCTGACTTTGCGATGGTGGCAGCTTTGCTCGGGGAGGCATCCTGCACAATGTTAAATTTCAGAAGACAGCCTGCCACTCTGGTCCCCAGGCTCCTGAACAGTAATGCTGACCCTTCCCCCAGATAAGCAAAACTCAGATGCCCAGGTTCCTTGTTGCAGATTGGTGGTGGCGCTTGGACTCTCACACGAGCTCGACTCGGCTTAGGTGGCAGCTTACGTCTGGGAGGCATCCTGCGCAATGCGGAATTTCAGAAGGCACACAGACAGCCACTCCGGGCCACAGGCTCCTGAAAACTAATGATGACCCTTTCCCCAGGAAAGCAAAAGTCAGCAGCCCAAGTTCCTGGTGGCATATTCCTCGAGGTGCTTGGGACTCTTAATCGAGCTCGACTCGGCTGAGGTGGCAGCTTGGCTCTGGGAGGCAGCCTGCGCAATGCAGAATTTCAGCAGACAGCCGGTCACTAAGGGCCCCTGAGTCCTCAACACCAATGCTGCCCTTTACACAGGTAAGTGTAACTCACCAGCTCAGGTTCCTGACGGCAGATTGCTGGACACATTTGGGGGCCCTCAAAGCAGCCTGACTCTCCAGTGCTGGCAGCTTGGGTCTGGGAGGCATACTGCGCAATGCAGAATTTCAGCAGGCAGACGGCTGGCCACTCCGGGCCACAGGCTCCTGAACACTAGTCCTGTCCCTTTTCTCAGGTAAGCAAAACTCAGCCGCCCAGGTTCCTTGTTGCAGATTGCTGGTGGTACTTGGGACTCTCAAATGAGCTCGATTTGGCTGAGGTAGCAGCTTATATCTAGGAGGCATCCTGTGCAAGGCAGAATATCAGAAGTCACACAGACAGCCGCTCCGGGCCACCGGCTCTCTAAAACTAATGCTGACCCTTTGCCCAGGTAAGCAAAACTCAGCCCCCCAGGTTCCTTGTTGCAGATTAATGGAGCTGCTTGGGACTCTCAAACGAGCTGGTCTCAGGTGAGGTGGCAGCTTGGGTCTGGGAGGCATCCAGGTGTTCCCCCCGACCCTGTGAGAAGCTCTCGCAGTCCTTCCATGAGACAGTGCCGGGAGCGGCCCATAAACCCCTCCACTCAGCAGCTCCATGCAAAAGGGAGCTGAGGCAAAGCCTCCCCCTAAAACAGCCTCGCCCCGGCAGGAGCCGCCCCCTCATCATCCTCACACTCACACCTGGGCTGCTCCGAGCCCCCATCATCCTAACAGCTCATACCTGGGCTGCTCCCAGCCCCCATCATCCTCACACTCACACCTGGGCTGCTCCGAGCCCCCATCATATATTTTTCATATTTATATTCACATGTATATTTAGAATTTATATTACTGTATAATAAAAATTATATTATATATTGCATCTCTTCATGTTACTTACATAGATTTCTATTTCTATTTCTATTCATAGTTTGGTATTATATAATAAATATATAGAGATATAAAGATATATTTCTGTATGTCGATTTACATTTCTATAGTACTTATATTATTTAAAATAAAACCCCTGCCTCTAACGACATAAAAAGCTAAGACACCCCTTTCTTTAAAACACATTTAAAATTTTAAAAATAATTTTGTTTGTCATAATTTTATTCACATCTATATTTGTAATTTTCATTTGTTATATTTATAGATATTATATATATTGGAGAGAATACCTTTTTATATAATAATAGATACATTCTTTTGACACAATATATTTCTTTTATTTATATAAATATATATTAAATATTTATTGATATCGACATATATCTGATATATTTGCATTTCTAGTTTTATATTTTTTATGAAATCTCCAGCCCATACCCCAATAAAAGCCAAACAATGCCCAATTCATTTAAACTGTATTTAAACATAAATCCTGTCACAGCTGCGTTGCTCAGCAGTGCCCCAAGCTAATCTGACACTTGTTCATCTCCTGGACCTGAATCTGAACCCGCTCACCTTGATCGCACCTGGCAGAACGATTTTCGTACCTTTTTCTGGCATGTCTTGTTTTTGGTTTTTTTTGTCTTGAGTTTTTGTGGCCTTTATTGCCTCTCTTTCTTGCCTTGTTTCTTGGGGCTTTTACTCCCTTTTTCCTTGATTTTTTTCTGGCATTTCTTGGGGTTTTTTCTTCGTTTCTTCTTGCCCATTTTGGTGTTTTTTCTGGTTTTTCCTTGCCCCCCTTGGGGGTTTTTTTGCAGTTTGGTTTTTTTTTTTTTTCTTCCCCATCTTGGTTTTTTGTTGTGATTTTGTTTCTTGCCCATCCTGGGGTTTTACTCTGGTCTGTTTTCAGGGATTTTTCTTGCCCATCTTGGTTTTCTTCTGTGGGTTTGTTTTTTGTTGTTTTTTTTTTTCCTTTCTTTTTCTTTTTTTTCCCCCTAGGTTTCTCCTTGCCCTCCTTGTTTTTGGTTTTTTTTGTCTGTCTTCCTTCCTTCCTTCTTTCTTCCTTTCAGTTCCTTTCCTTATTTTCTTTTTTTCTTTCTCTTCCTTTCTTTCTTTCTTTCCCTGTATTTCTAATCTTGGTTTTCATTTCTAGCTTTAGAATAAAAAAGCAGCAGTAGAAACTTTCAGGCTATCTGGGATTAAAAAAACTCCAAAATGAAAATGATTTAAAGAAAACTATTTATTTCCTGGGAACCTGAAATTTTCTACTGTTGCACGTGACATAGAGCGTTTATTCCTTCTTATAGATAGTTGATATTTCATACTTACTTTATACAGCGCTCCCTGCTGTGTGCACCGGCGCACTGCAGGCACAGCGCCCCCTTCTGTCTGCACAGGCGCACTGCAGGCACAGTGGTGCGGCGACGTTCAGTTCTGTTTAATGAAACTCGGCTTGGTTCACCTTGGTTCGGCTCTTGGTCTAAACTCATTTAAGTTCGGCTCTTCGGAACAATTCGCATAGTAACGCTTAACGGCACCTTTTACGACAGTCGCGCTTTACGGCACCTTTTACGACAGTCGCGCTTTACGGCACCTTTTACGACAGTCGCGCTTTACGGCACCTTTTACGACAGTCGCGCTTTACGGCAGTCTTTACGACAGTCGCGCTTTACGGCACCTTTTACGACAGTCGCGCTTTACGGCACCTTTTACGACAGTCGCGCTTTACGGCACCTTTTACGACAGTCGCGCTTTACGGCACCTTTTACGACAGTCGCGCTTTACGGCAGTCTTTACGACAGTCGCGCTTTACGGCAGTCTTTACGACAGTCGCGCTTTACGGCAGTTTTTACGACAGTCGCGCTTTACGGCACCTTTTACGTCAGTCACGCTTTTACGGCACCTTTTACGACAGTCGCGCTTTACGGCAGTCTTTACGACAGTAGCGCTTTACGGCACCTTTTACGACAGTCGCGCTTTACGGCAGTCTTTACGACAGTCGCGCTTTACGACACCTTTTACGACAGTCGCGCTTTACGGCACCTTTTACGACAGTCGCGCTTTACGGCAGTCTTTACGACAGTCGCGCTTTACGACACCTTTTACGACAGTCGCGCTTTACGGCACCTTTTACGACAGTCGCGCTTTACGGCAGTCTTTACGACAGTCGCGCTTTACGGCACCTTTTACGACAGTCGCGCTTTACGGCACCTTTTACGACAGTCGCGCTTTACGGCAGCCTTTACGACAGTCGCGCTTTACGCCACCTTTTACGACAGTTTTTTTTCTTGCCCAGTTTGGAGTTTTTCCTGGGTTTTTTTTGCCAGTCTTGCGGGGTTTTTTCCAGGTTTATTCTTGCCCATCTTGAATTTTTTTTCTGGGTTTTTTTCTGGGTGTTTTCTTGCCCATCTTGGTGGTTTTTTTCCCTTTTTTTTTTCCTTTTTTTTTTTTTTTCTTGGTTTTTTCAGGTTTTTTTCTGGTCCATCTTGCTTTTTTTCTTGCCCATCTTGGGGAGATTTTCTGTGATTTTTCTGGGTTTTTTGAGGATCTTCTCCTTGCCCATCTTGGTTTTTTTTTTTTGCGTTTTTTTCCTGCCAGTCTGGGGTTTTTGTTCTTGGTTTTTTTCTGGGTTTTTCCTTGCCCATCTTGGGATTTTTTTTCCGTTTTTTTTTCCTGGTTTATTTTTCCTGGTTTTTCCTGCGTTTTTTCTGGTCCATCTTGGGGTTTTTTTCTGGGTATTCTCGCCCATGTTTGGTTTTTTTCCTTAGTTTTTTCTGGGTTTTCCTTGCCCACCTTGGGGGTTCTTCCAGTTTCTTTTTCCTGTTTTTTTTTTTTTTTCTGGGTTTTTTCTGGGCTTTTCTTGCCCATCTTGGTTTTTTTCCCTGGTTTTTTTCTTGCCCATCTTGGGGTTTTTAGCTTTTTTTCCCGGGTTTGCTCTTGCCCCTCTTGAGATTTTTTCCCTGGGATTGTTCTGGGTTTTTTCTTGATTTTTTTCTTCCCCATCTTGCAGTTTTTTTCCTGGATTTTTGTGGGGTTTCTTTGTTGCCCATTTTGGGGTTTTTTCTGCTTTTTTCTGGGTTTTTCTTGCCCATCTTGGGTTTTTTTACTGGGTTTTTTGGGCCTTTTCTAGCCTATCTTGGAGTATTTTTCTGGGTTTTTACTTGGCCGGGACCAAAAAAAAAAAAACAGCCAGGGTGGAAGGCAGCTGGGGATTTTTTATTCTCAATTTAACAATGAGTTGCAAAACCTGAAAAGCAAAAGTCATATACACAAGGTTAAATCCAGTCAGCATGAGCTCACACACGCAGAGACGAGCAGACAGACACAGCCACGTGCTCTCACACACACTCCTCCTTACACGCTCACTGTGGCCCTTCCCTGAGATGCTGAAGAAGGTGCTTTGACACATCTTCTGGCTGCCGCTCCTTGAGGTAAATGGCAGATCCTGGGGAAATCAGCAGCCTCGGCGACCTCTGAGACAACAGGAAGGGTCAACAAGTGGCTATCTGACAGCTAGGACTTGTCCCCACTCTGGACTGATGAATTTTCTACCCAAAATCCCACAAAAGACAGATGAACAGTAAAGTTGTTATAACTGTTCTACCTAACTGTGACTATGTGCCAGGGCAGGGCAGCTCCGATCATAAGTGGTACAGTCTACACACAATGTAAGCTGACGCATACAGTGCAAGTGTACATAGAGTGTAGTACACACAATATAAGGTGACATGCTTACATGCAGTGTAAGTACAGACAATATAAGGCGATGCACTTACATTGCATGTACCTATGCTGGCTTATACTGTACGTACTTATACTGTATGTAAGTACATACAATATAAGCCAACATAGGAACATACAATATAAACCACGACTTAAGAAAACTCTCTGGAAGATTACTTATTGAGCCCTGTACCCTTTGAGAAGATGGAACCTATAGAACTACTGCAGTCACGTGAGGAGGGTGTAAGATGCTCCCTCTAGAAGTCCAAGAAAATGGAAAAAAAAGCACTACCAAAGCTGATAGTGAGAAGGAAGATGGATGAGAACATCTTGTCCCTGTGAGACATTCCTGTCTCAAAGAGTAAAAATGTAAAGATATTGGAATAAGGGATATCCGGCAAGGAATGTGAGTAGAACATGGCACAGAAGAGAGCCGATAAAGCATTGAGATGTAACAAAGGCCTATGCCGTGTAAGACAATGGACACACACACCATAACACAGACACAGATGACATAACACAGAGACAAGTTGCAACTGCTTGGCACTTTCCCTTTAGGGACCCGAGAGTCCTAGCACAAGACGAGCCAGAGGCCTATGAGGCCAAGGGAAAGGAAGCCCTATGACAACAGCATGTGATGATGAAATGCAACTCATTAAAGGAAGTTAGGGCCAAAGCAGTTAAGAGGATGCTCGAGAGGCTCAGCAAGCCTAGAGAAGGAAGCGGACTGCCAGGTAACTGCGGCTACAGCTCCGGACCTGAAGGCGAGCTCCACGGGGGAAAGAGCCGTGACGACGTCAAGTCGAAGAAGGCTGATGACGCAAAGTTCACAAGAATGTGGAGATGAGTAGGAACTGCCCTGCCCGGCAAAGGCTCTGGTGAGGCTGAGGAGAAACCCTCTCCCTTTACTTCCAGGGAGCCTGTCCCACTACAGACCTCTCCGCTAAGCTGACATCAGATTGCCTTCTGTGATAGTAAAGGCTTTTCCCCTTCTCCCAACCACTGGCCCCGACACTTAGCTTTGGAAGACAAGCGGACAAAATCCATCCTCGGTCAGACGTGGACGTTGAGACGTTCTCAATGTGTGTGCTTCGGTGCTGCCGCTTCCAAGCTGTGGCTACAAGCCTGCCCAGGGTACCTAAGGCAAAACAGAAAAGGTGACTATTGCCCTCAAAAACAGCAATCCCCGGGACTCCTTCGCACCCCTGCCCCAGCTCACCTCAAGTCTTGATTTGACTCTGGAGGCCGCCCGGAAGATACCTGCAAAAAGAAAATGTACACACTTAGCATGCTGCTGCATAACGCTCACCTAGGAATCAGCCCATCTAAACTCCGAGTCACCTGCCCTCCTCTCTTCCCCGGCATGCCTAGGGCAGCAACAGCACCTGCAAAGAAACAAAGCAGAAAAGCATGCTGAGATACTGTGAAAACACAACCTCCCAACCCTGACAAGTATGCCGTACTGATACCTTAAGCTTGAACCCACCTGGCATGGGCATGCTGGGCTAGGATAGATGGCAAGCAGTCCATCTAAAATAAAAAGAGGAATAATACATACCTAGAGCTGCACCAGAAACTGAGACCTCAGCAATAACAACTGTTTCGGTACCCTACTCAATGCTCACCTTGCCCACTCAGCCTTGACAGCTGCTCTCTGCCTTGACTTCCTAAAAATAAAGACAAAGAGCAGAGCTGCAGCAGCCACAATTTATGCTTCCTCTGCAGAGACAAACAGTGACTGACCTTCACAGGGGAATCCCCTCACCCAGAATGGGGGGCTCTGCCCTGGATTTATCCTTCTGCAACTAAAAGAAAGTTAGGATGAAAGTCAAAGGGCTGCAGGATAACTTATTGGCTCCACGTATCCTGTGTCCATCTACAAATCCCATCTAGAATCCAACTACACATTACAAATTCCAAGTCCCTGAGACTTCTCATATTGCACCAGGATATGCAGCAGGGCAGAACAGCAGAACAGCAGCTCCAGCACAAATGTGTGCAGACACCCGTGACACAGGACAGACAAGACGTGACAAACACTGGGGACACAACAGGAACGGAAATCTCTTAGCAAGGAAAATGGCTGCAAGGACTGAGAGAATGCAAAAGAAGAAGAGTTGAAGCTGATGGCGAGCTGATGAGGCTCAGAGAACCCTGGAGGAAGAAGATGCAAACAGAATGATTTATTCCAAAAACTGCAAAGATGGATGCCCGAGAATCCTACAGTCAGAATCCTCTCCCTAACCTCACATCCTTACAAGTCCTAGTCTGCTATAATGGATCATTGCGCAGCATGGCTGTCCGTACAGCTCAGAACAAGACATGACAAGACATTTGACTGGATGCTTCTAAAGAGAGATGCATTTCTGATGCCTGTGTGAGCTCCCCAGTCAAAAGATCTATGGCATGGGTGCCAGGGCAAGGAACGCTGAGATCACAGATGCTAGGAAAAGTTTCTGAGAGGCCCCTCACAGGGCTAAGATAAGAGACATGAGATATCCAGGCAACACACAATACACAAAAGACAAGTGACACAAGACACACCGGGACTGCTCTGCCCTGCTGCGCACCTCAGCACTGTCATCAAAACGGAGACTTTGCTTTTATGGGGCCTAAGGGGCAACATCTTGGCTAACCTCATTGCCAGAGCCAACTCAGACCCCCACCTCAGGGAGTCCTGACAAAGCACCCCACGTTCATACCCTCTGAGGGTTGCAGCCCTCTGCTTATCTCTCAGACATCAGGGGATGCCAGTCTGTGTCAGGTGCAAAGAAAGGCCACCTCGTCACCTGGGAAGGTCGTGCTGGCACTGGGCTGGTGTCTCTCAGACAGCTAGAGCAAAGAAAACCAAACATCAGTGCCTGACCTTGGCACCGCATCGGCCAAAACCCCACCAGTCTGCTACTCACCATGCTCCTAGGAATGCCCAGCACCTCCTAACCCTGACCCTCTGCCATGGATGCAATGCATCCACACCTGAAAGAAAGTTAGAACATATGTCACACACCTCCACAATAACTTTAACTTTCAAGCTGGAAACACCTTATGTCAACCTAGGAATAGCACCTAGTGCCCAAGTAGAGCCCACATTCAAATTTCAACTCCCCAGGCTTGTCCCATTGCAGCACGCCATGCTGCAGGGCAGAACAGCTCCGGCACAAATACCCACAGACACCCGTGACACAGAACCTGACAAACAGGGGGACACCAAACACAACACATCATGCTTGTGGTGAGGGCCTCGAGGGAAGAGGGCAAAAGGGACTCCAAAGACACACTAGGGAACACAGTACACCAGACAACAGGACACAGACCGGAGCTGTTCTGCACTGCCCGCCTGACATCTGCCATCAAAAGAAGAGCCTCTCCCTTTACCTGTCCTAAGAGGCCCTTGGAAAAGATTGCTTTTCCCTCTGCTGATTTTTAACTCTGCCCCAAAAACTCCCAACCTGCTACACTCCCATCACCAGGCCATGGCCCCCGACTTATCTTTTGGATGATTGGGGAGGGGAATCCACGCTGCACCTGAAATGCGTCTGCCTCGGAGGGCTCTGTGATGGCCTGTTAGCCTCCCAGTCAGCAACAATAAAGAAAACCAAAACCAAAGTATGAGTTCAGACTTATGTGGGCCAAATCCCACCAAGGCAGCTACTTCCCCTTTCCTGAGTGTGCCTGGCTCCCTCAGGCTCCAGCTTCATCCTGATTCCAAGGATGTGGCCTTCATTAGGGGTGGTACCTGGGTAAGAGAAAGGCAAAGTTAAATGGCATTGCTGTGAGTGCAGTGGATGACCCTGTGTGCTGCAAGACATGGGAATACCTCGGCTAGGCTTCTGAACAGCCTTGTAGGGGGGGTCCTCAAATAAACAAATAAACACCCTTTCTCACCCTGCTGCCTGCAAACCCCCCACCAAGAACTCCTAACTGGATACCTGAACACCCTCCCTCTCCCAGTCACCATCCTCAACTCACCTGAAGCCTCAATCTCAAACATCATCCTTGACACTGGGCAAATCCCTCTTGTGACACGATGAATCTGCTGAAAAATGGTTGTGCTTCAGAGCTGAGCAATAACAACTACTTCTCTCCGCTGCTCACCTTGGCTGCTGGCATCCAGATTGACTTCCTAAAAAGAAAGACAAAGAACAGAGCTGTAACAGAGTCACCATACACACTTCTGCTGCAGAGACAAATGGGGCCTCACCTGCTCAGGGGAATCCCCTCAACGGGATGGGGCCTTCTGGCACAGATTTAATCCATCTGAATCTGAAAAAAAAGGTAGGACAAGAGTCACACTGTTGCAGGATAACTGAGGAGCTCCAGATATCCTGTGTCCATCTACAAATCCCACCTAGAGTCCAACTACACCCCACATTACACATTCCAAGTCCCCGGGCCCTCTCCTATCGCACCAGGCTATGCGGCAGGGCAGAGCAGCCCCGGCACAACTGTGTGCTGACACCCATGACACAGGACAGACAGGACAGGACAGACAACAGGGACACAACAGGAACAGAAATCTCTTGGCAAGGAAAATGGCTGCAAGGACTGAGAGAATGCAGAAGGAGATGACTGAGTTCAAACTGACGGTCAGCTGATGAGGCTCAGAGAACCCTGGAGGAAGAAGATGCTAACTGAATCATTTATTCCAAGAACAGCAAAGATCGATGCCTAGGAATCCTATGGTCAGAATCCTCTGCCTGCCCTCACATTTTTACAAGTCCTAATCCACCATAATGGATCCAGGTGGGGCATAGCTGTCCCTACAGCTCAGAACAAGACCTGACAAGACACCTGACTGGATGCTTCCAAAGAGAAAAGAGAGTCTGATGCCTGTCTGAGCTCCCCAGGCAAAAGTTCTGTGGCCCGGGTGCCAGGCCAAGGAATGCAGAGATCACAGATGCTAACAAGGATGCCAAGGTTTCTGACAGGCCCCCCTAAGGTAAAAGACATGGGATACACAAACAACACGTAACGCACAACAGACAAAGGACACGAGACACACCGGGACTGCTCTGCCCTGCACACCTCAGCACTGGGATCAAAAGTGAGACGTGGCTTTTATGGGGCCTAAGGGGCCACTTCATGAACACCCCCCACCTCCAAATTGGACTCAAAAACCCCTCCCAGTAATTCCCAAACCAGCACCATGCCTTCATCCCCTCTGTGGGTCATCACCCTCTACTTATCTCTCAGACATCTGGGGATGCTGGTCCCTGTCAGGGGCATAGAAAGGCCACCTCGTCAGCTGGGAAGTTCCTGCTGGCACCGGGCTGGTGTCTCTCAGACAGCTGTATTAAAGAGAACCAAACATCAGGGCCTGACCTTGGCACCGCATCGGCCAAAACCCCACCACTCTGCTACTCACCGCGCTCCTAAGAAGGCCCGGCACCTCCTAACCCTGACCCTCTGCCACACCTGGAATCCATCTGCACCTGAAAGAAAGTTACAACATATGTCAAACACCACCAGGGTAACTCACAAGCTGCAAACACCTTATGTCAATCTAGGAACAGCATCTAGAGCCCAAGTACAGCCCACATGACAAATTCCCACTCCCTATGGTTTGTCCTACTGCAGCAGGCCATGCGGCAGGGCAGAACAGCTCTGGCACAAACGTGTGCACACACCCGTGACACAGAACGTGACAAACAGGGGGGACAAGAAACACGACACATCATGCTTGTGGTGAGGGCCTTGAGGGGAAAAGGGACAAAGAGACCCCAAAGACACACTAGGTAACACGGCACACGAGACAACACCAGACAGACCAGAGCTGTTCTGCACTGCCCGCCTGAAAGCTGCCATCAAAAGTAGACCCTCTCCCTTTAGCTGTCCTAAGAGGCCCTTGGAGAAGAATGCTCTTCTCTTTGCTAATTTCTAAATCTGCCCCAAGAACTACCAACCCACTATTCTCTCATCTCCAGGCCGTGGCCCCAAACTTATCTTTTGGATGATCGGCGAGGCGGATCCACATTGCACTTGAAATGAGTGTGCCTCGGAGGGCTCTGTGATGGCCTGTGAGCCTCTCGGTCAGCTGCAATAACCAAAACCAAAGTGTGAGTCCAGAGTTACGTAGGCCAAATCCCTGCAAGTCAGCTACTTGCCCTTTCCTGAGTGTGCCTGGCTCCTTCAGGCTCCAGCTTCATCCTGATTCCAAGGATGTGGCCTTCATTAGGGGTGGTACCTGGGTAAGAGAAAGGCAAAGTTAAATGGCATTGCTGTGAGTGCAGTGGATGACCTTGTGTGCTGCTAGACATGGGAATACCTCGGCTAGGCTTCTGAACAGCCTTGTAGGGGGGGTCCTCAAATAAACAAATAAACACCCTTTCTCACCCTGCTGCCTGCAAACCCCCCACCAAGAACTCCTAACTGGATACCTGAACACCGTCCCTCTCCCAGTCACCATCCTCAACTCACCTGAAGCCTCAATCTCAAACATCATCCTTGACACTGGGCAAATCCCTCTTGTGACACGATGAATCTGCTGAAAAATGGTTGTGCTTCAGAGCTGAGCAATAACAACTACTTCTCTCCGCTGCTCACCTTGGCTGCTGGCATCCAGATTGACTTCCTAAAAAGAAAGACAAAGAACAGAGCTGTAACAGAGTCACCATACACACTTCTGCTGCAGAGACAAATGGGGCCTCACCTGCTCAGGGGAATCCCCTCAACGGGACGGGGCCTTCTGGCACAGATTTAATCCATCTGAATCTGAAAAAAAAGGTAGGACAAGAGTCACACTGTTGCAGGATAACTGAGGAGCTCCAGAGATCCTGTGTCCATCTACAAATCCCACCTAGAGTCCAACTACACCCCATATTACACATTCCAAGTCCCCGGGCCCTCTCCTATCGCACCAGGCTATGCGGCAGGGCAGAGCAGCCCCGGCACAACTGTGTGCTGACACCCGTGACACAGGACAGACAGGACAGGACAGACAACAGGGACACAACAGGAACAGAAATCTCTTGGCAAGGAAAATGGCTGCAAGGACTGAGAGAATGCAGAAGGAGATGACTGAGTTCAAACTGACGGTCAGCTGATGAGGCTCAGAGAACCCTGGAGGAAGAAGATGCTAACTGAATCATTTATTCCAAGAACAGCAAAGATCGATGCCTAGGAATCCTATGGTCAGAATCCTCTGCCTGCCCTCACATTTTTACAAGTCCTAATCCACCATAATGGATCCAGGTGGGGCATAGCTGTCCCTACAGCTCAGAACAAGACCTGACAAGACACCTGACTGGATGCTTCCAAAGAGAAAAGAGAGTCTGATGCCTGTCTGAGCTCCCCAGGCAAAAGTTCTGTGGCCCGGGTGCCAGGCCAAGGAATGCAGTGATCACAGATGCTAACAAGGATGCCAAGGTTTCTGACAGGCCCCCCTAAGGTAAAAGACATGGGATACACTAACAACACGTAACGCACAACAGACAAAGGACACGAGACACACCGGGACTGCTCTGCCCTGCACACCTCAGCACTGGGATCAAAAGTGAGACGTGGCTTTTATGGGGCCTAAGGGGCCACTTCATGAACACCCCCCACCTCCAAATTGGACTCAAAAACCCCTCCCAGTAATTCCCAAACCAGCACCATGCCTTCATCCCCTCTGTGGGTCATCACCCTCTACTTATCTCTCAGACATCTGGGGATGCTGGTCCCTGTCAGGGGCATAGAAAGGCCACCTCGTCAGCTGGGAAGTTCCTGCTGGCACCGGGCTGGTGTCTCTCAGACAGCTGTATTAAAGAGAACCAAACATCAGGGCCTGACCTTGGCACCGCATCGGCCAAAACCCCACCACTCTGCTACTCACCGCGCTCCTAAGAAGGCCCGGCACCTCCTAACCTTGACCCTCTGCCACACCTGGAATGCATCTGCACCTGAAAGAAAGTTACAACATATGTCAAACACCACCAGGGTAACTCACAAGCTGCAAACACCTTATGTCAATCTAGGAACAGCATCTAGAGCCCAAGTACAGCCCACATGACAAATTCCCACTCCCTATGGTTTGTCCTACTGCAGCAGGCCACGCGGCAGGGCAGAACAGCTCTGGCACAAACGTGTGCACACACCCGTGACACAGAACGTGACAAACAGGGGGGACAAGAAACACGACACATCATGCTTGTGGTGAGGGCCTTGAGGGGAAAAGGGACAAAGAGACCCCAAAGACACACTAGGTAACACGGCACACGAGACAACACCAGACAGACCAGAGCTGTTCTGCACTGCCCGCCTGAAAGCTGCCATCAAAAGTAGACCCTCTCCCTTTAGCTGTCCTAAGAGGCCCTTGGAGAAGAATGCTCTTCTCTTTGCTAATTTCTAAATCTGCCCCAAGAACTACCAACCCACTATTCTCTCATCTCCAGGCCGTGGCCCCAAACTTATCTTTTGGATGATCGGCGAGGCGGATCCACATTGCACTTGAAATGAGTGTGCCTCGGAGGGCTCTGTGATGGCCTGTGAGCCTCTCGGTCAGCTGCAATAACCAAAACCAAAGTGTGAGTCCAGAGTTACGTAGGCCAAATCCCTGCAAGTCAGCTACTTGCCCTTTCCTGAGTGTGCCTGGCTCCCTCAGGCTCCAGCTTCATCCTGATTCCAAGGCTGTGGCCTTCATTAGGGGTGGTACCTGGGTAAGAGAAAGGCAAAGTTAAATGGCATTGCTGTGAGTGCAGTGGATGACCTTGTCTGCTGCAAGACATGGGAATGCCTCTGCTAGGCTGCTGAACAGCCTTGTGTGGGGGGGCCCTCAAATAAACAAACAAACACCCTTTCTCACCCTGCTGCCTGCAAACCCCCTCCCAAGAACTCCTAACTGGATACCTGAACACACTCCCTCTCCCAGTCACGATCCTCGATCACCTGAAGCCTCAATCTCAAACATCATCCTTGACACTGGGCACATCTCTCTTGCGACACGATGAATCGGCTGAAAAATTGTTGTGCTTGAGAGCTGAGCAATAACAACCACTTCTCTCCGCTGCTCACCTTGGCTGCTGGAATCCAGATTTATTTCCTAAAAAGAAAGACAAAGAACAGTGCTGTAACACAGTCACCACATACACTTCTGCTGCAGAGACAAATGGGGCCTCACCTGCTCGGGGCAATCCCCTCACCCGCGACGGGGGCCTCTGGCACAGATTTAATCCATCTCAATCTGAAAAAAAAGTTACGACCAGAGTCACACTGTTGCAGGATAACTGATGAGCTCCAGATATGATGTGTCCATCTACAAATCCCATCTAGAGTCCAACTACACCCCACATTACAAATTCCAAGTCTCCGAGACTTCTCCTATCGCACCAGGCTATGCGGCAGGGCAGAGCAGCCCCGGCACAACTGTGTGCAGACACCCATGACACAGGACAGACAGGACAGGACAGGACAGACAACGGGGACACAACAGGAACAGAAATCTCTTGGCAAGGAAAATGGCTGCAAGGACTGAGAGAATGCAAAAGGAGATGACCGAGCTGAGACCGATGGTGAGCTGATGAGGCTCAGAGAACCCTGGAGGAAGAAGATGCTAACTGAATGATTTATTCCAATAACTGCAAAGATGGATGCCTAGGAATCCTACTGTCAAAACCCTCTACCTAACCTCGTAATATTACAAGTCCTAATCCACCATAATGGAACCAGGTGGGGCATAGCTGTCCGTACAGCTCAGAACAAGACCTGACAAGACACCTGACTGGATGCTTCCAAAGACAGAAGAGAGTCTGATGCCTGCCTGAGCTCTGAGTAAAAAGTTCTGTGGCCTGGGTGCCAGACCAGAGAATTCAGAGGTCACAGATGCTAACGATGATGCCAGGGTTTCTGACAGGCCCCCCTAAGATAAAGACATGGGATACACAAACAACACATAATGCACAACAGACAAAGGACACGAGACACACCGGGACTGCTCTGCCCTGCACACCTCAGCACTGGGATCAAAAGTGAGACGTGGCTTTTATGGGGCCTAAGGGGCCACTTCGTAAACACCCCCCACCTCCAAATTGGACTCAAAAACCCCTCCCAGTAATTCCCAAACCAGCACCATGCCTTCATCCCCACTGTGGGCCACAGCCCTCTACTTATCTCTTAGGCATCTGTGGATGCCAGTCTGTGTCAGGTGCATAGAAAGGCCACCTCGTCACCTGGGAAGGTCCTGCTGGCACCGGGCTGGTGTCCCTCAGACAGCTAGATTAAAGAGAACCAAACATCAGTGCCTGACCTTGGCACCGCATAGGCCAAAACCCCACCACTCTGCTACTCACCGCGCTCCTAAGAAGGCCCGGCACCTCCTAACCCTGACCCTCTGCCCCACATGGAATGCATCTGCACCTGAAAGAAAGTTACAACATATGTCAAACACCACCAGGGTAACTCACAAGCTGCAAACACCTTATGCCAACCTCGGAATAGCATCCAGAGCCCAAGTACAGCCCACATCACAAATTCAAACTCCCCAAGGCTTGTCCTACTGCAGCAGGCCATGCGGCAGGGCAGAACAGCTCCGGCACAAACGTGTGCACACACCCGTGACACAGAACGTGACAAACAGGGGGGACAAGACATACGACACATCATGCTTGTGGTGAGGGCCTGGAGGGAAGAGGGGAAAAGGGACCCCAAAGACACACCACGGAACACGACACATGAGACAACACCAGACAGACACCGGAGCTGTTCTGCACTGCCCGCCTGACATCTGCCATCAAAAGCAGAGCCTCTCCCTTTAGCTGTCCTAAGAGGCCCTTGGAGAAGATTGCTTTTCCCACTGCCAATTTTTAATTCTGGCACAAGAACTCCCAACCTGATACTCTCCCATCTCCAGGCCGTGGCCCCAAACTTATCTTTTGGATGATGGGTGATGGGAATCCACGCTGCACCTGAAATGAGTCTGCCTCGGAAGGCTCTGTGATGGCCTGTTAGCCTCTCGGTCAGCTACAATAAAGAAAACCAAAACCAAAGTGTGAGTCCAGAGTTATGTGGGCCAAATCCCACCAAGGCAGCTACTTGCCCTTTCCTGAGCGTGCCTGGCTCCCTCAGGCTCCAGCTTCATCCTGATTCCAAGGCTGTGGCCTTCATTAGGGGTGGCACCTGGGTTAGAGAAAGGCAAAGTTAAATGGCATTGCTGTGAGTGCAGTGGATGACCTTGTGTGCTCTAAGACACGGCAATGCCTCTGCTAGGCTTCTGAACAGCCTTGTGTGGGGGGGCCCTCAAATAAACAAATAAACACCCTTTCTCACCCTGCTGCCTGCAAACCCCCTCCCAAGAACTCCTAACTGGATACCTGAACACACTCCCTCTCCCAGTCACCATCCTCAACTCACCTGAAGCCTCAATCTCAAACATCATCCTTGACACTGGGCAGATCTCTCTTGTGACACGATGAATCTCCTGAAAAATGGTTGTGCTTGAGAGCTGAGCAATAACAACCACTCCTCCCCGCTGCCCACCTTGGCTGCTGGAATCCAGACTTATTTCCTAAAAAGAAAGACAAAGAACAGAGCTGTAACACAGTCACCATACACACTTCTGCTGCAGAGACACATGGGGCCTCACCTGCTCGGGGCAATCCCCTCACCCGGGATGGGGCCCTCTGGCACAGATTTAACCCATCTGAACCTGGAAAAAAAGTTAGGACAAGACTCAAACTGTTGCAGGATAACTGAAGAGCTCCAGATATGATGTGTCCATCTACAAATCCCATCTAGAGTCCAACTACACCCCACATTACAAATTCCAAGTCCCCAGGACTTCTCCTATTGCACCAGGCTGTGCAGCAGGGCAGAGCAGCCCTGTCCCAAATGTGTGACGACACCCGTGACACAGGACAGGACCGACAACGGGGACACAACAGGAACAGAAATCTCTTGGCAGGGAAAATGGCTGCAAGGACTGAGAGAACGCAAAGGGAGATGACCGAGCTGAGACCGATGGTGAGCTGATGAGGCTCAGAGAACCCTGGAGGAAGAAGATGCTAACTGAATGCAGTTATTGGAATAAATCAAAGATGGATGCCTAGGAATGCTACAGTCAAAACCCTCTACCTAACCTCGTAATATTACAAGTCCTAATCCACCATAATGGATCCAGGTGGGGCATAGCTGTCCGTACAGCTCAGAACCAGACCTGACAAGACACCTGACTGGATGCTTCCAAAGAGAAAAGAGAGTCTGATGCCTGCCTGAGCTCCCCAGGCAAAAGTTCTGTAGCCCGGGTGCCAGGCCAAGGAATGCAGAGATCACAGATGCTAACAAGGATGCCAAGGTTTCTGACAGGCCCCCCTAAGTTAAAGACATGGGATACACAAACAACACATAATGCACAACAGACAAAGGACACGAGACACACCGGGACTGCTCTGCCCTGCGCTCCTCAGCACTGGGATCAAAAGTGAGACTTGGCTTTTATGGGGCCTAAGGGGCCCCTTCATGAACACTCCCCACCTCCAAATTGGACTCAAAAACCCCTCCCAGTAATTCCCAAACAAGCACCATGCCTTCACCCCCACTGTGGGTCGTCGCCCTCTACTTATCTCTCAGACATCTGGGGATGCCGGTCCCTGTCAGGTGCAAAGAAAGGCCACCTCGTCAGCTGGGAAGGTCCTGCTGGCACCGGGCTGGTGTCTCTCAGACAGCTAGATTAAAGAGAACCAAACATCAGTGCCTGACCTTGGCACCGCATCGGCCACAACCCCACCACTCTGCTACTCACCGCGCTCCTAAGAAGGCCCGGCACCTCCTAACCCTGACCCTCTGCCCCACACGGAATGCATCTGCACCTGAAAGAAAGTTACAACATACGTCAAACACCACCAGGGTAACTCACAAGCTGCAAACACCTTATGCCAACCTAGGAATAGCATCCAGAGCCCAAGTACACGCCACATTACAAATTTCAACTCCCCAAGGCTTGTCCTACTGCAGCAGGCCATGGGCAGGGCAGAACAGCTCCGGCACAAATGTGTCCACACACCCGTGAAACGGAACGTGACAAACAGGGGGGACAAGAAACACGACACATCATGCTTGTGGTGAGGGCCTCGAGGGGAGAAGGCAAAAGTGACCCCAAAGACACACCAGGGAACACGGCACACGAGACAACACCAGACAGACCAGAGCTGTTCTGCACTGCCCGCCTGACATCTGGCATCAAAAGTAGAGCCTCTCCCTTTACCTGTCCTAAAAGACCCTTGGAGAAGATTGCTTTTCCCACTGCCAATTTTTAAATCTGGCGCAAGAACTCCCAACCTGATACTCTCCCATCTCCAGGCCGTGGCCCCCAACTTATCTTTTGGATGATCGGTGATGGGAATCCACGCTGCACCTGAAATGAGTCTGCCTCGGAGGGCTCTGTGATGGCCTGTGAGCCTCTTGGTCAGCTGCAATAAAGAAAACCAAAACCAAAGTGTGAGTCCAGAGTTATGTGGGCCAAATCCCTGCAAGTCAGCTACTTGCCCTTTCCTGAGTGTGCCTGGCTCCCTCAGGCTCCAGCTTCATCCTGATTCCAAGGCTGTGGCCTTCCTTAGGAGCGGCACCTGGGTTAGAGAAAGGCAAAGTTAAATGGCATTGCTGTGAGTGCAGTGGATGACCTTGTGTGCTGCAAGACATGGGAATACCTCTGCTAGGCTTCTGAACAGCCTTGTGGGGGGGGGGGGGCCTCAAATAAACAAACAAACACCCTTTCTCACCCTGCTGCCTGCAAACCCCCTCCCAAGAACTCCTAACTGGATACCTGAACACCCTCCCTCTCCCAGTCACAATCCTCAATCACCTGAAGCCTCAATCTCAAACATCATCCTTGACACTGGGCAAATCCCTCTTGTGACACGATGAATCTGCTGAAAAATTGTTGTGCTTGAGAGCTGAGCAATAACAACCACTTCTCCCCGCTGCCCACCTTGACTGCTGGCATCCAGATTGACTTCCTAAAAGAAAGACAAAGAACAGAGCTGTAACACAGTCACCATACACACTTCTGCTGCAGAGACAAATGGGGCCTCACCTGCTCGGGGCAATCCCCTCACCCGCGACGGGGGCCTCTGGCACAGATTTAATCCATCTCAATCTGAAAAAAAAGGTAGGACAAGAGTCAAACTGTTGCAGGATAACTGAAGAGCTCCAGATATGATGTGTCCATCTACAAATCCCATCTAGAGTCCAACTACAACCCACATTACAAATGCCAAGTCGCCAGGACTTCTCCTATTGCACCAGGCTGTGCGGCAGGGCAGAGCAGCCCCGGCACAACTGTGTGCTGACACCCGTGACACACGACAGGCAGGACAGGACAGGACAGGACAGACAACGGGGACACAACAGGAACAGAAATCTCTTGGCAAGGAAAATGGCTGCAAGGACTGAGAGAATGCAAAAGGAGATGACTGAGTTCAAACTGACGGTCAGCTGATGAGGCTCAGAGAACCCTGGAGGAAGAAGATGCTAACTGAAGGATTTATTCCAATAACTGCAAAGATGGATGCCTAGGAATCCTACAGTCAAAACCCTCTACCTAACCTCGTAATATTACAAGTCCTAATCCACCATAATGGAACCAGGTGGGGCATAGCTGTCCGTACAGCTCAGAACAAGACCTGACAAGACACCTGACTGGATGCTTCCAAAGACAGAAGAGAGTCGGATGCCTGTCTGAGCTCCCCAGTCAAAAGTTCTGTGGCCCGGGTGCCAGGCCAAGGAATGCAGAGATCACAGATGCTAACAATGATGCCAGGGTTTCTGACAGGCCCCCCTAAGGTAAAAGACATGGGATACACAAACAACACATAATGCACAACAGACAAAGGACACGAGACACACCGGGACTGCTCTGCCCTGCGCTCCTCAGCACTGGGATCAAAAGTGAGACTTTGTCTTTATGAGGCCAAAGGGGCCCCTTCATGAACACTCCCCACCTCCAAATTGGACTCAAAAACCCCTCCCAGTAATTCCCAAACAAGCACCATGCCTTCACCCCCACTGTGGGTCGTCGCCCTCTACTTATCTCTCAGACATCTGGGGATGCCGGTCCCTGTCAGGTGCAAAGAAAGGCCACCTCGTCAGCTGGGAAGGTCCTGCTGGCACCGGGCTGGTGTCTCTCAGACAGCTAGATTAAAGAGAACCAAACATCAGTGCCTGACCTTGGCACCGCATCGGCCACAACCCCACCACTCTGCTACTCACCGCGCTCCTAAGAAGGCCCGGCACCTCCTAACCCTGACCCTCTGCCCCACATGGAATGCATCTGCACCTGAAAGAAAGTTACAACATATGTCAAACACCACCAGGGTAACTCACAAGCTGCAAACACCTTATGCCAACCTAGGAATAGCATCCAGAGCCCAAGTACACGCCACATTACAAATTTCAACTCCCCAAGGCTTGTCCTACTGCAGCAGGCCATGGGCAGGGCAGAACAGCTCCGGCACAAATGTGTCCACACACCCGTGAAACGGAACGTGACAAACAGGGGGGACAAGAAACACGACACATCATGCTTATGGTGAGGGCCTCGAGGGGAGAAGGCAAAAGGGACCCCAAAGACACACCAGGGAACACGGCACACGAGACAACACCAGACAGACCAGAGCTGTTCTGCACTGCCCGCCTGACTTCTGCCATCAGAAGTAGAGCCTCTCCCTTTACCTGTCCTAAGAGGCCCTTGGAGAAGATTGCTTTTCCCACTGCCAATTTTTAAATCTGGCGCAAGAACTCCCAACCTGATACTCTCCCATCTCCAGGCCGTGGCCCCCGACTTATCTTTTGGATGATCAGCGATGTGGATCCACGTTGCACCTGAAATGAGTCTGCCTCGGAGGGCTCTGTGATGGCCTGTGAGCCTCTCGGTCAGCTGCAATAAAGAAAACCAAAACCAAAGTGTGAGTCCAGAGTTATGTGGGCCAAATCCCTGCAAGTCAGCTACTTGCCCTTTCCTGAGTGTGCCTGGCTCCCTCAGGCTCCAGCTTCATCCTGATTCCAAGGCTGTGGCCTTCCTTAGGAGTTGAACCTGGGTTAGAGAAAGGCAAAGTTAAATGGCATTGCTGTGAGTGCAGTGGATGACCTTGTGTGCTGCAAGACATGGGAATGTCTCTGCTAGGCTTCTGAACAGCCTTGTGTGGGGGGGCCCTCAAATAAACAAATAAACACCCTTTCTCACCCTGCTGCCTGCAAACCCCCTCCCAAGAACTCCTAACTGGATACCTGAACACCCTCCCTCTCCCAGTCACCATCCTCAACTCACCTGAAGCCTCAATCTCAAACATCATCTTGGACACTGGGCAGATCCCTCTTGTGACATGATCAATCTGCTGAAAAAAATGTTGTGCTTGACACAGCTTGGCATTTCAGGGAGTTGCAATCCTCAATTAAAAAACAAAAACAAAAACAAAAAAAAAGAAACAAACAAAACCCCACAAAAACAATAAAACCCAAAACACCTGACTCCCCACAGAAACAAAAAAAAAAAACACAGAAAACATCAAAAAACCCAAAAAACTCACGAAAACCAACCAAAACTCACCCCCAAAAAAACCCCAAAAAAACAAACATTCCACCAAAAGTAATCTAACCAAAAAAAAAACCAGAGCAAAACTAAAAATTACAAAACCACCTTACCACCCCTAAACACAAAACCCAAAATCACAAACCTAAATACTCCCTGTATTCCATGCTATTTTCTTCACAGAATCTTCCAAGCCTCTGTGCTTTAGATGCCCAGAAACACCTGCTGAAAAGAAGCTGAGACGAGCTGAAAGAGCCTCTTCCCTGAAATGAGAGGAGAGCTCTTACCCCAGCATATCCCAGAGAGGGAATGAAGCCCCTCAGCCACGGCTGCGGTTAATATACCCCTGATGGTGCCCGCCTCTCGTTCCCATGGCACCCAGGAAAAGGGAGGGGGCTAATCCCACCAAGCCCTCAGAGCAGCTGCAGCTGTTTAGCTCTGACTCAGATTCAAGGGGAGTAAAGGGCTTGTTATAGAAGAAAACTCTTCAGAAAAATAGCAGTACTTTCTTTTTTGCAACAACTACTTGGAGCAGAAGAACAGAAAACTGGCAAGATATAAAACTTTGTGGTAAGGTTACATAGCTGGATAAATTGGGTAATTGAGTAATTTGCTGTTACCTTTCATAATTATTCTGTGTTTAACAAAAGCCATCTAATAAATTCACACCCAAAACTCCAGCAGCCCAGCTGGCCCTACCAAATCTCTATGTTTATGCATACAGTAAACAAAACCAAAATCCCAGTAATACCTATGAGAACTCTGTGAAAGAAACCTATTGAAATTGATCCTACCTCAAATACAAAACAACCCATCCAAAGTTAGCTTCACTCAAAAAACAATTTACACAGAGTTAATAATACCAAGAAATAAAACAACACACCATATATCACCAATGAATATAACAGTGAAGAAAAAAAAAACACTTTTTTTTTGTTTTTTAAGCTAACTTCTTTTATTAGCTAGAACAAAAGATTTTGCCAGGACTGTAACAACAACTTCTTCTCCTTCTGAAATGTCCCTTCTTCTTCCCAAATTCCTTACAACTTCTGAATTTACATCCAAGCAAAAGGCAAAATTCGTGCACTTGTGCATTCGATGCTCCTGTCAGATTCTCTGTTTCCCTCCACATCTTCTTACACTTTCAGTCTTCACGCTGTCCTGCCGTGATGAGTTTGACGGAAGAATTGGTAAACGTTAAGAGAGGATTTCCCTGCCTCCCTCCCCAAAGCTGGTTTCCTTAGCGCATTTCACTCAATCCCAAGCCGGCAACGATGCACGCTCACCTCAAGGCTCACAGCTGCTCGGCTAAACTCGGCCATTGTCATCTGCATTCGGCTGGACTCGACCCTTCGGCACGGCTCGGCTCCCTTCGGCCGAACTCGGAGCTGTTCTGTGCGCTCGGGGCGCCTCGGCTCGCTTCGGCAGAACTCGGAGCCGATCAGTGCGCTCGGGGCACCTCGGTTCGCTTCGGCCGAACTCGGAGCCGATCAGTGCGCTCGGCGCGGCTCGGCTCTCTTCGGCCGAACTCGGAGCCGCTCTGTGCGCTCGGGGCGCCTCGGCTCACTTCGGCCGAACTCGGAGCCGCTCTGTGCGCTCGGCGCGGCTCGCCTCGCTTCGGCCGAACTCGGAGCCGCTCTGTACGATCGGCGCGGCTCGGCTCGCCTCGCTTCGGCCGAACTCGGAGCCGCTCAGTGCGCTCGACACGACTCCGCTCGGCTCCCTGAGGGCGGGCAAGCGGCGCCGCCTCACGTTAAACTCGCGCGGCTCGGGGCTCTCCTGCTGCCGCGTCCCGCGGGCGGCCCGGCCCTCGCACGGACACGATCGGGAGCGCGGGGTGGCACAGGAGCTCATTGGGCTGTGACCGCACTCGCGCTAATTAGCGCGCACGAGAGCAGCGGGCTCGGTTCGGCTGAGCTTGGCTCCGTTCAGGCAGCCTCGCAAGCCTGGCCTCGGTTCGCTCGAGGCCGTCAGGTTCGGCCGGTCTCGCCTTGGTTCGGCTGAGCTCGTTCCATTCGGCCGAAGGAGGCGTCGTTCGCTCGTGTTTTTACAAATATCTTTCTATATTGACTGTATATTTCTATCTTTAGTTTTGTACTTCTATAATACTTCCATTATTCCAAATAAAAACCCCGTCCCTAACCAAATGAATAAAAAAAACCCCTTCTTTTAAAGGATATTGAAATATTTTTTATTTATACTTTGTATAATTATACATTCATATTTTAATTTATCGTTTCTTTGGATGTATTACATTAATAATGATATATATTATATATATAAAATTTTAAAATAGATTTAAATTATTATTTAAATTATGTATAATATCTACTGCTACAATTAATTTTTTCTTATATTTTTAATTTTTATATTTATCTGTATGTATTTATTATATATTTCTAAATTTAGATTTCTACCTTTATATTATTTGTATTTATAATTCTTACAATCAAAACCCTGCCTATGGACCAATAAAGAAAACCCGCTTTATTTAAGTATTTTAAAAATATTTTCATGCTTATAATTGTCATATTTATATTTATAATTTGTTCAATATTAGATGAGAACACACCTGCTCCTGCACCCCAGTGGGGCTCCTTTTCCTGGGGACCTTGGGGCGCCCCAACGGCATCAGAGCCCCGAGTCTTCACCCCCTTCTCCTCTATTTAGAAACTACACTGGAACTTCTTTCTGGAAACAAAGACATTACCTAAATCCTCTCCCTGTGTCCCAGACAGATAGATATTCAGTTATTAGTTGGCTGGGCAGCAGTTTCTTAAATAGAATGATAAACAAGATGTGAACATTTCCAGCTACAAGCAAATAGGCAAATCTGAACAAGGTACTGATGGCCAGCCACTGAAGTTATTTTGAAGCAATTTTTTAAACAACAAAATACTGATACCACAAAAATAAAGCAAAAAGCTAACTACTGGCTAAGAAAAAATTAACTTTTGACAGCAACAACATTCCAACCACACAGGCTTTTTCCCGATGTCATACCTTATAACTACCTCTCTTGGGAATTCTCATCATGTATCCCAAAAGGAATAAATACCTCAGAGCGTCCTAAAGCAAAAAGTAGCACACATGAGCTCCTCACACTCCCGGGAGGCCGGCACAGCGTGCACTGAGTCTGCAATGAATTCTGCTCAGTGAGGGTCTGCAAACAAAGGTTCAACTCATGAACTGAACTGATTTTAAAGGGAGGTTTTCTAAGCACTGAAGCACAACAAAGAACAAGCAACAACAATTCTTAAAAAAATCTGCAAGTTTTATTTAGCATATATGCGACTGATTTCCACGCTGTGGCTTCTCACTTTGATTTGTCTGTACGTTCAGGAAGATGACAATGCACACTCTGCCTTCCGTGAGCCCCCACAGCAGCTGAGCGCTGCTCCGTGTGCTCAGATCATCAGGAACTGGATTACACGTGCCCGGATGGACTGGAACTGCTCTGCTGCAGATTCAGGAGACGATGGCAGAGAGGGGCTGGCCGAGGTGTCGTCCCAATTCCATTTCTGTGTGACGAGAAGCGGTTTGTTCCCAACAGCTGCAACAATCCCCAGCTCCCTTCCGTGGTGAGTACCGATGGCACACAAATGGCAGCCTGAGGAAATCGTGTTCTGGGCTCTAAGTGCTTGGGACAGGGTCTGATTTTTTCTTTTGCACTTGTATGATGATTAATACAACAGGGCTCTGATGGATGACATGGCAACACAGAATTAAAAACTCCTCAATAGGATTACATCGACTTCTAGGAAAAGACAAAAGCTTAGGACCCTTCTGAAATCTACTTTTAATCCAAAGCACGGGGATTGTCAGCATGCTGCACCTTCCAGCTTTTCAAAGCAGCTTCCCTCTCAAGACCAGGAAACATTGATTTCTACAGAAACAATGGGCAACCCCCAGGCTAATCTCAGCACTACTGTTTAATAGGGGACCTGCCGGCATGCCAGTCCAGCTTCAAGAGTGCTTTACTTCAGTCTAACATTCCCACACAATTCTTCTCACATCTTCCAACCCTGACATCTTATTTTCCCCTAAAGCTTCTCTTCATTAGCAATTTCCAAGTTACATGGTATTTTTACAACATTCAAAAATGTCATGCTGGACTGTGCTAGAGAGCAATCTGCAAATATCAGCTTAGCAAAGTTTGAATTGCCTTGTCCAGAGATAAAACCTACAAGTGAACACCTACACCTGCCTACAAAGAGCTAACAAGCCCCTGGCAGCTGCCAGCATCAAAGCACAGCGGATGTTTCTAATACAGGGTAAGGATAACAATATCACCTTCTGTTCTCTCCAGCTTCTTTTCCCTGCAGTCATATTTTGCTTCTTATGATTTTTTTAGTCCCCGTATCTTCTTGGACAGCACCGAGCCCGACGACAAGGATACGAGAGCCTTTCCCTGCCGGACGGAGAGAACCAGGAAAACAGTTAAAATAAGAACAGGGCAGTTTGAAATTCATACCTGCAACGAGAAGCAGCGCCTAACCAACAGAACAAAAGTAAACAAAGCACGACACCTCCCTGGGGACAGAAGACTTACAAACTCTCCAGGATTTACAATTCTAGTCACCAACCCCTTCAGGACAGCAGCCAAGTGTCCCGTGGGGCGGTGCTGCACCAAAGAACCATCTGAGAGGTTCCAAAGAGTGAAATGCACAATATTTTGCAAAGACAAAAAATCTTGCAAAATAACAAAAATACAATAGATGTAAACTACAGGGCAAGAGTACAAGTGTTACCTTTGGCAGCTGGAACCATCCAGGTGAGCGCCTGATAACTGGATCCTCACCAGAGTTTGAACCCTTCAGGACACAGAAGGGTTTTCCCCAGGAATTTCACAGACTGAGTTTTGATAGAAGCACGCTCGCCGGATCCTCAGAAACGTCGCCCATTCTCCAGGTGTCTGGAGAGAACTGCAAATGGCTCTCACGTAGTTGGAGCTGGTTCTGTAAGGTCTCAGGGTGAATTTCACCAGATGCAACCAAACTGGGCAACTCCCAGTGGGACAGAAGGAACCCAAAGCTTGGGTAAGCAGAGCTGCAGCAAATACTGAGGAAACAAACATAACAGTGTAAAAAATAATAAACCATCCTTTTTTTTCTGTTGCTTTTGTTTTTTTTTTTCTTATTCAGATCAGCATAGCAATTAAAGAGAAGGTGAAAAACTCACCATTACTGAACATTTCATCACCTGTAAGCTGAGCATCCTTAGCATAGGGGACTCCAAAGTTAAAATCCACCGATCCCTGGGAAATGAAACCAAATATCGTATGGTAAACAATCAAACAGCAGACATAAAAATTTGTTTCCTCTAAGGACTTTCAGGTACGTATGTATCTTTGCATTACACATTAGAACATACACTTTATACCATCACCTAATACATAATAATTTACCTTTAAATTTTGATAGTATAGCATGAATTTTTAACTTAAACTGGTGATCTATTATTATTCAGTTGGTGGCTAAAGTTATTTCTGCTGTCACATTCAAAAAAACATGAATTTTTTTTACTGGAATGAGCAATTGATTTCAAAGTCATCACAATCCCACCAAAACACAAAGCTGGGTTCACTGGACGGGCCTGTGAGCTAGAAGTAGTTAGGCTTGTCCTTCCCCCTTGTTCTTCCGGAACCAAGAAATCCTGTCAACAAAACCAGGATCTTTAGCCCACTGCTGTGAAAGATTCTACAAGGATGATGGTTTGATTTGTGTTTAGAAGTTTTGATTTGAAATGGCCAGTTCAATGGATAAAGACAGTTTACGTAGTATTACATTACTATTATTATTATTTCTATTAATATTTTTACTAGTACTACTGCTATTGTTATCACCTGCTACTGGAAGAAACAAACCAGTAGTACCTATACTTAATTACTTTTATTTCCAGAAAATAATAAAGAAAAAGAACCAAACCAAAAAAAGTCACTTCCTACCTTTTATATCAAGGGATGAAAAATTTCTCTTGGGCTCTTCTCCAATTTATCAAGACTCATAGCACTGAAAGGCAAACAAAACAGTGCTTTATAGAAGGCCAAGTGCACGTTTCAAGGCTGAACCACCAACTGATTGCAGTGACAGCAGTTACAACATGAATCGTTCCCAGAGCCTCTGTTCAATGGAATGTTCTGTGGAACTGCCGTTTCTTTCCCAAAACACTAACTTCCAACACTTCCTAATCGTATTTTGTATTTTAAAACAAAAGAAGTTAGTGAGACTCTGTGCCGAGATCAGGTTTAAATTTATTTCCTTCCAAAGCACAGAGCTCTGTTCCATCACCCTTCCCTTTGGCTCTACACTGAACCATGGTGAGCATTTGAGGAGTGCTCAATAATCAATTCTATTTCTCTCTTTTTCTAGTTCTCTCTATTTCTAAATCATTCAAGACAAGTCAAATGAAAAATGACAAGTTCAGCATCAAAGTCACACTTTTTCCCTTTGTCTGGTCAAGAACAGGCTCTAAATCCACTTATTGCTGCCTTCAAGGTTTAAGACTTGCAAAACCATTTTTACATGTTTTACAGGTTTATCATAAAACCCACAGAACGCAAGCTCTGAATTACAGGAAAAGGTACACAGGCAAATATCTAAAGGGATCACTTATTTGTAAATACATACCTTGATAGAGATCGCACTGAGAACCTTTCCGCGGGACTCTAAGGGAGACGTATTTTCTCAGTACCCTGTAAACAAGAAAAGCTACGATATATTACAGGACATCCCCACTTTTTCCACATATTCAAATAGGATTTTTAATAAAAACAGTTCAGTTACAAAAGAAGGAAGAAAACCAAGCTAATTTTACTCAGCCGTATTTACTGCCGATTTAGAGAAAAATGCCGGGCCGCGTCGCCCGTTGCGTCACACGCCGCGCCAGCAGCAGGGCCTGCCGGGAGTTGGAGTCTCGGGCTGACAGCCACAGCTCCGTCCCCCGGGAGCCACCGGGACCTGCACTCCCTCCCGGGCATCAAACGGCTCCTTCGCCCCACGGCGGGGAAGGACCTGAGGCAGCACCGCTCCTCCCCAATGCCCTCTCTTTTTCCCTCCAACTCTTTTTACTTTTTTCACCCTGTTTTTCACCACTTCCCTTCCCTCTTCCTCTCCCGCTTCCCTTCCTTCCCTTCCCTTCCCCTTTCTTGTATTTCTAATCTTGGTTTACCTTTCCACCTTTAGAATAAAAAAGCAGCAGTAGAAACTTTCAGGCTACCCGAGAGTAAAAAAAAAAAAAACTCCAAAACGAAAATGATTTAAAGAAAACTATTTATTCCCTGGGAGCCTGAAATTTTCTACTGCTGCACGTGACACAGAGCTTTTATTCCTTCTTATAGATAGTTGATATTTTATATATATTTATCGTTTATATTGATGTATTATATTAATAACTATATATAATATGCACCTTATTCAAAAAATATACGGGAAATATTTTTTAAATTATTTACCATATCTACTGCTACAACTTATTTTTCCTTATATTTCTAATTTTTATATAAATCTTTAACGTGTTTATGATATATTTCTATACTCATATTTCTACCTTTATATTATTTGTATTTGTAATTTTTACACGAAAACCCCTGCTTTGGCAAAGAAAAAACAAAACCATCCATTATTTTAAACTACCTAAATGTTTTTTTATATTTGTATTTATCATAATATACAACAAATGATAGATATAGATAGATAAATCACATCCGTATTTATATCTATTTTATATCCATTTCCTATAATATTTTTCATAAAATATATGCAGTATTACTTGTATTATATATTGTATCAATTTATGTTATTTTATATTTACAATTTATTATTAATTTTTTATATATCTGCATATAGTTGCAATACATTTATATATTTGTATTTTTGTTTGGGTTGTATTTACATTTATATTCTCTATTCATATATCTAAAAACATACACAATACTCTATTAAAATTAGAATAACTTATTGTAACATATAATGACTCATGTTACATGTTAAATTTTAAAAATTGACCGAATATATAAAAAAAAAATGGCTCATTCCCATTGCTACACATCTATTTCTTTTGTTTCAATATAGTTAGAGTCATAATTGTATATTTAAAATCCAATTCCTAAATGAAATGACAGAACAAACAGCATCAAATTCCCACCAATATCTTCCAAAAACATCAAGATACCTCCAACAGCCAAACAAGTGTCAGCGAAAAAACAAAGAACACTCTTTTCAATAACAATTCTCATCACGACAGAAAAATGGAACCAAAATAAAAGAAAATCCTATAGAAACACACACAGCAAATTACAAAAAGTACTAAAAAAAAGTCAAACCAATCTACTAAATTCAAGACAGTGCCACTGACCCTGAACGTTACTAAAAAAGAAAAAACCAACACAATTCTACCTCTACACTAACTCAAAGAATAAACAATCCTCTGTAAAAATAACTTTAAACCTGAACTAATTAACAAAATGGAAAAACATCTCAACCACTAAAAACTAAGAAATTAACTACCCAAATAAGTAAATACTTTAAAAACCCACCATATAAATACCCACGTTCCCAAAATAAACCCTGATAAACAATACTCAAATACATTAAAAGACAACAACAACCAAAAAAAGAAAATAAAGAAAGCAACAACAAGAATAATACCAAAAACCAAATAAACTGAAATCTGCAACAAAAAACTTATTTCCAACTGAATAAACCCATAGTGCCTCAAGCTATCAAAATAAAAATACCACCTAGAAACAAACACAAAGACTAAAGACAAACGTAACCATAAACAACGTCCCCCAAATTACCCGTAACCATAAAACATACACTACAATCAAACAAACCAAACAAATAAAAGCCCTGGAAGACGATAAACACACATGCAATTATAAAGATTAAAAACCCGCTGCTATGAAGGACAGGACGCTACCCCAAGCCCCCCAAAACAAACACTACACACTCACGCTAATAAAAGCCACCGCAACAGAATTAAAATGCGAACCGCTGCTTCGCGCTACGACCCGTAAAAAACATTGCGCGCCCTTCTAAACATAATACCCCGGCAACAAAATATATATCCGACTACAAAACCCAATCCGAAACGAACCGTTATCATCCCTACCGGCACCGAGAACCGTGACGCTCAGGAAGAACACCGTATCCCTTAGCGGACAGCCGCTGCAAACCGAACCCGGCGATGCCATCAACGCCTCCAAAGCGCCTCCGAGCCACGGACCGCCGAACTTGGAGCGGCCGAACCCCGCGCTCGCTGCCGGCCCCGGACGGAGCGCGGCTCCCGGCAGGAAAGCGGCTCCTGCGGCGGCTGCTCCGGCGCGCGGGGCCGGCGCCGTCCCGGGGAGCCCCGCCCGCTGCCCCTGCCCGGCGGGGCCGGCACCGGGCCCGGGGCTACCGGCGGCGCCCGAGCCCCGCGCCCGGAGCGGACGGAGCGGCCGGCACCGCCCGGGCCGGCGCAGCAGCGCCCGCGCCGCCTCTGCCGCCCTTGGCCGGCCCGGCCCGGCTCCGCTCGGCTCCGCACGGCTCGCACCGGCGCGGCTCCGCCACTGCCGCCCTCGGCCGGCCCGGCCGCGCCGAATCCCCCGTGCGCCCCGGCAGCTGCCCGGGCCGTGCCAGCAGCGCTCCCGAGCGGGAACGTTCCGCGCCGGGCCGCGGGCACGGGGAGCGCCCTCCAATGCAGCGGCACAGCCCCATTGCAGCCCTGCAAACGCTGCCGGAGCTGCGGCTTCCCGCAAGCCAACCCCGAAACCGCAGACGGGGCGCACCTCACTTCAACAAGGGCAAAGAAATGCGTTCTCCCCTCCAGTTTCACCCCCTAGGAGAGCAGAAAAGAAGGGGCGCTCCCCAAATGAAAGCCTTCGACTGATGGGAAAGGGCGATTTCGACCTCCATTCAAACCCTTGAAAAGGAGGGACACCAGGGCTGCCCCCTCCATTTAAACCCGAGGGTGATGAAAATGGGGTGGCTGCCTTCAAATCAAACCCATAATACCACAAGAATACTTTTCCCATTCCCCTTAGAATAGAACGCAGGGATTCCCTGTCACCCCCGGGATACCCCTAACAGCCTGGAAAAGGCAGCTTTTCCTGCAATCAACACCCTTAAAACCACAAGTCAAGAGGGATCCCCTCAGGTCAAACGCAGACAATAAGAGAAGAGGAGCTGCTTCCTTCTCCTTAATCCCTTTTGTGCTCATAAGCTCCACTTTTGTTCCTGGGGAACCGGGGAGGGACTGGCAAGATGAAATTGCAAAGGGGAAGGAGAAAATTCCCCGCTCCAAACCCACACGGGCTCACCTGTTCGGCTGCTGCTCCCGGGCACAAAGATTCGTCCCTCGGCGCCTCCTTTAAGCGATGCTCCACGTACCCAAGCGCGGATCCAGGTGTTGCCCCCGACCCTGTGGGAAGCTCCCGCAGCCCTTCCATGAGACAGCGCCGGGAGCGCCCTATAAACCCCTCCACTCAGCAGCTCCATGCAAAAGGGAGCTGAGGCAAAGCCTCCCCCTAAAACAGCCTCGCCCCGGCAGGAGCCGGCCCCTCATCATCCTCACACTCACACCTGGGCTGCTCCGAGCCCCCATCATCCTCACAGCTCACACCTGGGCTGCTCCGAGCCCCCATCATCCTCACACTCACACCTGGGCTGTTCCGAGCCCCCATCATCCTCACAGCTCACACCTGGTGCTGATCTGAGCCCTCATCATCCTCACACTCACACCTGGGGTGCTCCGAGCCCCCATCATATATTTTTCATATTTATAGTCGCATGTATATTTAGAATTTATATTACTGTATAATAAAAATTATATTATATATTGCATCTCTTCATGTTACTTGCATAGATTTCTATTTCTATTCATAGTTTGGTATTATATCTTTATATCTCTATATATTTATTATATATTTCTGTATGTCGATTTACATTTCTATAGTACTTATATTATTTAAAATAAAACCCCTGCCTCTAACGAAATAAAAAGCAAAGACACCCCTTTATTTAAAACACATTTAAAATTTTAAAAATAATTTTGTTTGTCATAATTCTATTCACATCTATATTTGTAATTTTCATTTGTTTTATTTATAGATATTATATATATTGGAGAGAATACCTTTTTATATAATAATATATAGATTCTTTTGACACAATAGATTTCTTTTACTTCTATTTATATTTATTAAATATTTATTGATATCGACATATATATGATATATTTGCATTTCTAGTTTTATATTTTTTATGAAATCTCCAGCCCATACCCCAATAAAAGCCAAACAATCCCCAATTTATTTAAACTATATTTAAACATAAATCCTGTCACGGCTGCATTGCACAGCAGTGCCCCAAGCTAATCTGACCCTTGTTCATCTCCTGGACCTGAATCTGAACCCGCTCACCTTGATCGCACCTGGCAGAACCATTTTTGTACCTTTTTCTGGCATGTCTTGTTTTTGGTTTTTTTTGTCTTGAGTTTTTGTGGCCTTTATTGCCTCTCTTTCTTGCCTTGTTTCTTGGGGCTTTTACTCCCTTTTTCCTTGATTTTTTTCTGGCATTTCTTGGGTTTTTTTCTTCGTTTCTTCTTGCCCATTTTGGTGTTTTTTCTGGTTTTTCCTTGCACCCCTTGGGGGTTTTTTTTCTGGTTTTTTTTTTTTTTTTTTTTCTTTCTGGGTTTTTCTTTGCCATCTTGGTTTTTTGTTCTGATTTTATTTTTTGCCCATCTTGGGTTTTTTCCCTGGTCTGTTTTCAGGGATTTTTCTTGCCCATCTTGAGGCTATATTCTGGGCTTTTTCTTGCCCATCGTGGGGTTTTTTTTGTGGGGGGGCGGTTTTCTTGCCCATCTCGAGGTTTTTTTCTGTGGGTTTGTTTTTTGTTGGGTTTTTTTTCTTTTCTTTTTTTTCCCCCTAGGTTTCTCCTTGCTCTCCTGGTTTTCTTTCTTTCTTTCTTTCTTTCTTTCTTTCTTTCTTTCTTTCTTTCTTTCTTTCTTTCTTTCTTTCTTTCTTTCTCTTTCTTTCTTTCTTTCTTTCTTTCTTTCTTTCTTTCTTTCTTTCTTTCTTTCTTTCTTTCTTTCTTTCTTTCTTTCTTTCTTTCTTTCTTTCTTTCTTTCTTTCTTTCTTTCTTTCTTTTTCTTTTCCTTCCTTCCTTTTCCTTCCTCCTTTTCCTTCCTTCCTTCCTCCCTTCCTTCTTCCCTTCCTTCCTCCCTTCTTTCTTTCTTTCCCTGTATTTCTAATCTTAGTTTTCCTTTCTAGCTTTACAAGAAAAAAGCAGCAGTAGTAACTTTCAGGCTACCTGGGAGTAAAAAAACTCCAAAACGAAAAAGATTTAAAGAAAACTGTTTATTCCCTGGGAGCCTGAAATTTTCTACTGCTGCACGTGATATAGAGCTTTTATTTCTTCTTATAGATAGTTGATATTTTATACTTACTTTATACAGCGCTCCCTGCCGTGTGCACCAGTGCACTGCAGGCACAGCGATCCCTGCCGTCTGCACAGGCGCACTGCATGCAGAGCGCTGCGGCGGCGTTCGGTTCTGTTTAATGAAACTCGGCTGAATTCGGCTTGGTTCGGCTCTTGGTCTAAACTCGTTTAAGTTCGGCTCTTCGGCCGAATTCGGCACGGTTCGGCTAAACTCGGTCGTATTCGGCACATTGTCTAAATGCGGCTCAAGTCGGCTACACTCGGCTATCGGTTCCAGTCGGCTATCATCGGCTCTTGGTGTAAACTCGGCTATTTCCGGGCACACTCGGCTCTTCGGTGAAAATTGGCTGTTTTCAGCCACACTCGGCTCTTCGGAACAATTCACACAGTCGCGCTTTACGGCAGTCTTTACGACAGTCGCGATTTACGGCACCTTTTACGACAATCGCGCTTTACGGCACCTTTTACGACAGTCGCGCTTTACGGCACATTTTACGACAGTCGCGATTTACGGCAGTCTTTACGACAGTCGCGCTTTACGGCCGTATTTACGACAGTCGCGCTTTACGGCACCTTTTACGACAGTCGCGCTTTACGACAGTCTTTACGACAGTCGCGCTTTACGGCAGTCTTTACGACAGTAGCGCTTTACGGCACCTTTTACGACAGTCGCGCTTTACGGCACCTTTTACGACAGTCGCGCTTTACGGCAGTCTTTACGACAGTCGCGCTTTACGGCACCTTTTACGACAGTCGCGCTTTACGACACCTTTTACGACAGTCGCGCTTTACGGCACCTTTTACGACAGTCGCGCTTTACGGCACATTTTACGACAGTCGCGATTTACGGCAGTATTTACGACAGTCGCGCTTTACGGCCGTATTTACGACAGTCGCGCTTTACGGCACCTTTTACGACAGTCGCGCTTTACGACAGTCTTTACGACAGTCGTGCTTTACGGCAGTCTTTACGACAGCCGCGCTTTACGGCACTTTTTACGACAGTCGCGCTCTACGGCACCTTTTACGACAGTCGCGCTTTACGGCAGTCTTTACGACAGTCGCGCTTTACGGCACCTTTTACGACAGTCGCGCTTTACGGCACCTTTTACGACAGTCGCGCTTTACGGCAGTCTTTACGACAGTCGCGCTTTACGGCACCTTTTACGACAGTCGCGCTTTACGGCACCTTTTACGACAGTCGCGCTTTACGGCAGTCTTTACGACAGTCGCGCTTTACGGCACCTTTTACGACAGTCGCGCTTTACGGCACCTTTTACGACAGTCGCGCTTTACGACAGTCTTTACGACAGTCGTGCTTTACGGCACCTTTTACGACAGTCGCGCTTTACGGCACCTTTTACGACAGTCGCGCTTTACGGCAGTCTTTACGACAGTCGCGCTTTACGGCACCTTTTACGACAGTCGCGCTTTACGGCACCTTTTACGACAGTCGCGCTTTACGACAGTCTTTACGACAGTCGCGCTTTACGGCAGTCTTTACGACAGTCGCGCTTTACGGCACCTTTTACGACAGTCGCGCTTTACGGCACCTTTTACGACAGTCGCGCTTTACGGCAGTCTTTACGACAGTCGCGCTTTACGACACCTTTTACGACAGTCGCGCTTTACGGCACCTTGTACGACAGTCGCGCTTTACGGCACCTTTTACGACAGTCGCGCTTTACGGCAGTTTTTTACGACAGTCGCGCTTTACGGCACCTTTTACGACAGTCGCGCTTTACGGCAGTCTTTACGACAGTCGCGCTTTACGGCACCTTTTACGACAGTCGCGCTTTACGGCACCTTTTACGACAGTCGCGCTTTACGGCAGTCTTTACGACAGTCGCGCTTTACGGCACCTTTTACGACAGTCGCGCTTTACGGCACCTTTTACGACAGTCGCGCTTTACGGCAGTTTTTTACGACAGTCGCGCTTTACGGCACCTTTTACGACAGTCGCGCTTTACGGCAGTCTTTACGACAGTCGCGCTTTACGGCACCTTTTACGACAGTCGCGCTTTACGGCACCTTTTACGACAGTCGCGCTTTACGGCAGTCTTTACGACAGTCGCGCTTTACGGCACCTTTTACGACAGTCGCGCTTTACGGCACCTTTTACGACAGTCGCGCTTTACGGCAGTCTTTACGACAGTCGCGCTTTACGGCACCTTTTACGACAGTCGCGCTTTACGACAGTCTTTACGACAGTCGTGCTTTACGGCAGTCTTTACGACAGTCGCGCTTTACGGCAGTCTTTACGACAGTCGCGCTTTACGGCACCTTTTACGACAGTCGCGCTTTACGGCACCTTTTACGACAGTCGCGCTTTACGGCAGTCTTTACGACAGTCGCGCTTTACGGCACCTTTTACGACAGTCGCGCTTTACGGCACCTTTTACGACAGTCGCGCTTTACGGCACCTTTTACAACAGTCGCGCATTACGGCAGTCTTTACCACAGTCGCGCTATACGGCAGTTTTTACGACAGTCGCGCTTTACGGCACCTTTTACGACAGTCGCGCTTTACGGCAGTTTTTACGACAGTCGCGCTTTACGGCACATTTTACGACAGTCGCGCTTTACGGCACCTTTTACGACAGTCGCGCTTTACGGCAGTCTTTACGACAGTCGCGCTTTACGGCACCTTTTACGACAGTCGCGCTTTACGGCACCTTTTACGACAGTCGCGCTTTACGGCAGTCTTTACGACAGTCGCGATTTACGGCACCTTTTACGACAGTCGCGCTTTACGGCACCTTTTACGACAGTCGCGCTTTACGGCAGTCTTTACGACAGTCGCGCTTTACGGCACCTTTTACGACAGTCGCGCTTTACGGCACCTTTTACGACAGTCGCGCTTTACGGCAGTCTTTACGACAGTCGCGCTTTACGGCACCTTTTACGACAGTCGCGCTTTACGGCACCTTTTACGACAGTCGCGCTTTACGACAGTCTTTACGACAGTCGCGCTTTACGGCACCTTTTACGACAGTCGCGCTTTACGGCACATTTTACGACAGTCGCGCTTTACGGCCGTCTTTACGACAGTCGCGCTTTACGGCACCTTTTACGACAGTCGCGGTTTACGGCCGTCTTCACGACAGTCGCGCTTTACGGCCGTCTTTACGACAGTCGCGCTTTACGGCACCTTTTACGACAGTCGCGCTTTACGGCCGCCTTTACGACAGTCGCGCTTTACGACACCTTTTACGACAGTCGCGATTTACGGCGCCTTTTACGGCAGTGTTGCTTTACGGCACCTTTTACGACAGTCGCGATTTACGGCACCTTTTACGACAGTCGCGCTTTAAGGCCGTCTTTACTACAGTCGCGCTTTACGGCACCTTTTACGACAGTCGCGCTTTAAGGCCGTCTTTACTACAGTCGCGCTTTACGGCACCTTTTAAGACAATTTTTCTTGCCCATTTTGGAGTTTTTTCTGTTTTTTTCTTGCCAGTTTTTGGGGGGTTTTTTCCAGGTTACTTCTTGCCCATCTTGGGGTTTTTTTTCTGTTTTTTTCTGCGTTTCTTCTTGCATATCTTGGGGATTTTTTTTTTTGTTTTCTGTGGGTGTTTTCCCGTATTTTTTCTTTCCCATCTTTGGGGTTTTTTCTGTGATTTTTCTCGGTTTTTTGTGGATCTTCTCCTTGCCCGTCTTGGGGGGTTTTTTTGGGGGTTTTTTCCTGCCCATCTGGGGGTTTTTTTCTTGTTTTTTTTCTGTGTTTTTCCTTGCCCATCTTGGGATTTTTTTCCGGGTTTTTTTCCCCTGTTTTTTTTTTCTCCTGGTTTTTCCTTGGTTTTTTCTGGTCCATCTTGCATTTTTTTTCTGGGATTCTTCTTGCCCATCTTGAGGTTTTTTTCTTGGTTTTCTGTGGGTGTTTTCTGCGTTTTTTCTTGCCCATCTTGGGGGTTTTTTTCTGGGTATTCTCACCCATGTTGGGTTTTTTTTTCTTCGTTTTTTGCATCTTTTCTAGCCTATCTTGCGGTATTTTTCTGGGTTTTTACTTGGCCAGGAACAAAAAAAAAAAAACAGCCAGGGTGTAAGGCAGCTGGGGATTTTTTATTCTCAATTTAACAATGAGTTGCAAAACCTGAAAGCAAAAGTCATATACACAAGGTTAAATCCAGTCAGCATGCGCTCACACACGCAGAGACGAGCAGACAGACACAGCCACGTGCTCTCATACACACTCCTTCCACTTACATGCTCACTGTGGCCCTTCCCTGAAATGCTGAAGAAGGTGCTTTGACACATCTTCTGGCTGCCGCTCCTAGAGGTAAATGGCAGATCCTGGGGAAATCAGGAGCCTCGGGGACCTGTGAGACAACAGGAAGGGTCAACAAGTGGCTATCTGACAGCTAGGACTTGTCCCCACTCTGGACTGATAAATTTTCTACCCAAAATCCCATGAAAGACAGATGAACAGTAAAGTTGTTATAACTGTTCTACCTAACTGTGACTACTGTGCCAGGGGAGGGCAGCTCCAATCATAAGTGGTACAGTGTAAGTACACACAATATAAGCTGACGCCGATGACACTCTCCAACAGCGCCTCTCCCTGTCCAGCACACAGCCCGCTTCTCACAGACACAGAACAAACAGAAATCTGCTACGGGTGTATTTTTATATATATATTTATATATTTGTGATATATTTCCGTACTTAGATTTATATTTCTATAATATTTATAGTATTTAAAATAAAAACCCTGCCTCTAACCAAAATTTAAAAATACCTTTATTTAAATGGTGTTTAAATATTTTATATTTATATTTTTATCATTATATTCACTTTTTCATTTTTAGTTTATATTGATATATTTATATACAATATATATAAGAACATAGTAATATACTACAATAATACTTATATATTATAACTGGTTCTAATACTTATATTTGTTTATATTTTATATTTTTATAGATATCTTTATGTATTTATCATATATTTCTATATTTATATTTCTATCTTTATATTATTTATAATTATATTTTTATAATAAAATCCAAGCCTATAAAAAGACAAAAAACCCCATCTTTACTTTAAACTATATTTAAATATTTTACATTTTTCATATATTTTATCAATTTTTTTTTTTTTTACATTTCAGATACAGAAATGTAATTTACTTAGGGTCATTGAATTTTTCTTGCCTCTTGGTAATTTTCCATTATCTGCAAAATTATCTGAATTTGTAGCATAATTAATCTGAGATATTTATACCAATCTTCACACTCATAGTTTCAGCCCCACCCACAATAGCTATTTGCTTATAATCCTTTCCATTCTCAATCATTCTTCTTCAGGCTATTCACCAGAGTCAGAAATGTTTTATTTTGTTCATATTTCAGAGCTGCTTCTAAAAAGAAAACTGGGAGCAGCTCTCCAACTTCTCAAGGGGAAAAAGACAAACGAAGGGCAAAGGTGGCAACTGATAGTCCCAGGGTCTGAAACCTTGGGAAGCACAGTTTAGGTTCCTGGCAGCTAGAACAGTTTAATGTTGGTTGTGCTGCAAGCCCTGCACAGACGTTTAAACCTGTGGGATTTACTGTCCAGTATCTTTCTAACTTGTTAGAAGGTTTAATTTGGGAATTGAATTTGGGCCCAATCACTATAAAATCTTGCAAAGGCTAAAGGATTGGTATGGTGACTGCCCTCAGCAAAGGTTATTTGTTCATATTTTGTCAAATTTCCCTCAGCTGCAGGCAGGAAAGGCAAGGGTTAGGGCTGGGAATTCTGCAAGCAAGAATTCCTTGTTACTGTTGATTTATTGTGTGTGTGTCAGTGAACCAGGGCTGGGACAAGGATGTGTCCCTTACAGAGCTGCCACTGGAGCTGTTGTCCCTTGGAGGCATTCTGAAGGTCTGATTCTATCACATTTTGAGGCTATATCCAGAGTTCAGTTAGTAGCTGGGTCTCACTCAGGTGCAAGCAGCCAGGGGAGGGTCCTTACCTGTGCAGCCCAATGGCCCTGCTCAGCCTGGCTGGGGCTGCTGCAGACACAGACTGGCACTGGGGCAGCTGTTCCAGGTCACTGGAGATCACTGAGGACTGGTGGTGGTGGTGGCACAAGGCATGTAGGAACCTGTGGACAGGTGTCCAAACAGAAAGTTTGTAACACCACCCTAAATCTGACCTTCTGTCACGCAGGAATTTCTTAGGATTTGCTGGGTTTTCTCATGTGGTCAGTAAGGAAACGAAAGGTCAAAGCAGGGGCATTAAAAATCCTGATGGTGCTGAGTGAGAGGGCGGGAGGAGCTGCCATCCTGCCTGGAGCAGCATCCAGCTCTGCAGGCGCTGCCACATTCCCCTGGAGGCGTGAGCAGGGCTGGGAAGGGGGCAGAGCCCGACACCCCCTCGCACTGCCAGCTTTGGCCACTGCCACACCTGATCCTGACCCGGTACGGAACGGATTGCTTGGGAAGGGAGGAGTTCTGCATCATCCACAGAGGCACCTGGATCAGGGCATCCCACCCCCGGGAGAGCTGGAGCACATCTCACCTGCAGGAGGGATGGAGCACATCTCATCCCTGGGAGATGGAGCACATCTCACCCACAGGAGAAGGAGCACATCTCACCCCTGGGAGATGGAGCACATCTCACCTGCAGGAGGGATGGAGCACATCTCACCCCTGGGAGATGGAGCACATCTCATTCCCAGGAGATGGAGCACATCTCACCCCCGGGAGAGCTCATCAGCTGCTTGTAAAATGGTGAAATGACTCAAACAGGACAAGCTGTCTCATAGCACCTTGGTTTGGTGCCACGGGATGAATGCTCCAGGCTGACAATGAACATCTTACTGTGAGAGTGAGACCTGGAAAGATAAGCTGGATTTCTCACTGACAGGCACCTCACTTTAATGTAAAAGCTACAAAAGTCACACCAAACTTTCCCAAAGCAGAAATGTTCCTGCTGTAAATCCCCTGTAAATGTGTGGAGTTTCTCTCCAGAGAAGCGAGCCTGCATTGCAGTTACTCCTCTGGACAGTGAGTGAAAGGACTCTGGGTACAACAATGGCATTTGGTGCCAAATTCCACTTGACCCCTAATCAATAATCTTTCTTTTGCTAGCTTTAAAATATGTAGATTACATAAAAGTAATATGCACTTTTCTTGTTTATACTGTGTAGTAAAGACCTTTTGTCTGTTATCTCCTGTCTGTTCAATAAATAACTGATTTTATGAATTGCCTTGATTTGCAATCCTTAGAACTTGCGGGCCAGAGCGCTTTCTTGAATTTAAGAGGTTGCTAAAAATCTGAGGCTAAGGCAGAGCTTGCCTGAAGCTCCCACTTGTTCCATGACATTTTTGGCATAGTTGAAGACAGGATGGCACACAATTTAGAGAAACAGACAAAAGGCTTGGCAGATTACCTGCAAAGGCACAGTTTTCATATTGAAACTGATGAGCTTTGGCCAGTAGATAACTGGTACAAGTGGGAGAAAATGTAGGACAAAATAGATGAAAAATGGGGACTGCTGAAAGATAAAAGGGAGAAAGTATTATTTGTAATGCACTGGCACTATGTTTAAAGTTTGCACGGCAATGGAGGGAACAGATGATAAAATGGTAATTTGAGAAATGAAATAAAGGAAATAAATTGAATTAGTATTGTAAAATTGTCTCTACGATACCAAAATGACAAACTGAAACAAGAGTTAAAAGGATCCAAGGGAAAGACAAAAACCTGGGAAGAAAATTTAAAATTGACAATACTAAAAAAAACCCAAAGATTATCATATCCCAGGAGATGGATTTTGGAATGTTTTATGGAATTGTCTGAGTGGCTCTTACCTCTTATATTTATATGGTCTGTTCATGACAGGTCCAGCCTCTGCTTCAACTTAGTGCCACTCTAAGCCCTCAGTCTGCAGGGAAATCCATGTTTTGGGAAGTTCTTACATCTCTATTTAGTGCTTAAGGGTTAGGATGATTTTCTGGGAGCAGGCTGTCCGACCAGACCTGTTTCCTTCCCTCTCCCTCTCAGAGTGTCCCTTGGGAAGCTGAAGTGAGACAGGACCTGTAAAATGTGACTGTCTGTGTCCTCCAGGGGCTGGACTGTTTGCTAGCAGTGCTGATGGAGTGTGAGGTGCTGAAGACCGAAAAGCCCTTCTTTTCCCCTGAATCCCAGGACACTGTGCCCACAGGAGCTCCTCTCTTGGTGGCACTTTAGGGATGCTCCCCAGGGCAGCAGGCAGAGGAACCTGTGATGGGTCAGCATGGGCACAGTCAGGACTCACTGACACAGCTGGAGGTGTTGGGACGAGGTCACCCCTGGGCTACAGTCACAGGTTAGGGCAGAGTGGTTCCTTGTGAACATTCCATAGGACCATATACAGAATTGTTCCTTGGGAACATTCCATAGGACCATACACAGAATTGCTCCTTGGGAACATTCCCATAGGACCATACACAGAATTCCACCAGGGACACAGTGGCCACAGTTCAGAACTTGGTGAAATTGAAGTAAAGTTGAAGGGTTTATCCACTAAGAGAAGCAGTGATTTATAAATTAAAGCAGAGTGGTTATTCCACACTAGCCATTTGGGATTGGTGCTAGCCAACCTGTGCCAGACTTGCACTCAGAGACCTACCCAGTGAGGCCACCCCTTTGTGTGGAGGAGAAAACCCCAGAGATTCAGGGTCCAGACTTCTAAACTGCAAGTGCCTACCATGAAAAGTAAGTATTAGCCAGTCTCTAAGCACTTGTGTGTATTCCAGGTCAGCACCCATCTATGGAAATGCCTCTGCTTTAAGTAACCTAGGGACAGATGCAGCCAGTACATAACTATGTGCACTTCTGTTCTCAGCCAAATCAAGCCAGAGACTTTTTATTACTTTCCTGGGAACTTTCTTTGCTCAGGATTTTCCTGGGAGGAATCTGTACCACATCTGTACAATGTAATGAAGAAGCATTTGCTGCACATCCATACAGATGGGTTGCAAGGACAGGGAAAAAATCTCACCTTAGAACAGTGCTTAAAATGAAATTCCCTTCTGTTATTATCACACATTTGTTAGTACATAAAATATACTTAACAGAAACCAAACCATCAAACAGTGAGCAGATTGATAAAGTTCAGTACAGCATCACTTGTGCCCTGGCTGCAGCAGACACCTGGCTGCACACGTGAATGGAACACGTTCTAGGGACCAATTAGTGCTGCAGATACTAATGCTGCCTGCCAGAGCTCACAATCTAAGCTCTCAACAGACAGATCTGAAGAATCTGGAGGAAAAGAAACTGCTATCCGATTCCCTCAGCTTCAGGAAGCCACAGTGCAGATGGCAAACTGTGCAGTCAGTTGGCTCCGAGATCTTTAACTCACATGACCAACAGTTACTGCAGAAAGAGAAATAAAAATCTATCAGAGGAAACAAGTTCACAAATAAAAGCCTTCACTCATGGCTCCGTGCAAGTTTCTTTATGCTGTTCCTCCCAAACCTTCTGTCTGTGAAGGTCTCATTCATTCAGGTTGCTTTTTCTCTGGCATTTCATCCGCATGTCTTGCATGAAGTTTCTGAAGGCTGGTTCTTCATGACTCTCCTCAGTCACTGGGGGAAGAAATGACAGTTTAGCACTATTCTACCTCTGTTACTGACAAAAGGGAGTCAGGATAGTCATAATTAACACAAAACATCCGTTGGATCTTCAACTACACTACAGGGCAAAGGAAAGAAGTGATCCGAAACACCAACGGAAGAGGAAAAGAATGAAGATTAAGTCTGTGAGCTTAGAAGAGGGAATAGAAGAGAAAAATCACCCTCTAAGAACTTAGAAGATTGCTCCAAGACCATAGTCACAGCAAAAGCCACAGCCAGGGCAGAAACTGTAAGGTGAAGGAGATGATAGAACAGCTGGGCATGAGTCAGGTTCAGAGGTCACTGCATGTCTCAATCCGAAGGAGCTCTCTGGTTTATGTGGGACATACACCTATTAATTACTTACACAGAAAACTTACAATTGAACTCTCCCAGAGGCTGGAGAGTGATAGCACTGACCAAACACTGCAGCTGGGTTTCTGCTATGGATTCTGACATGTGTATTTAGGTGACTGAGTGCTTGCTTGTTTTCTAGGCTCTCTTTACAGTCCACCCAGGTAATGAAATGCAGAGGGCATTTCCTAACAGAATGGGCAGTTTCAGGCCTCATTCCCTTACCTTCATGGTCAATGTCGTCGGTATCACTGTCCCTCTCTTCTTCCTCTTCATCGAGAGTTCCTCGTGTGAGGATTAGCTCAGAGGGACCCATTGCAGAAGCATCACCAGATCCTTGAAGGGAAAAGAAATGGTTGTACACAAACCAGCTTGCTAAAGGTAAGGTATTGTTAACAGTGACAACTTTTATCTGCACATAAACACAGCAATTAACACCTACTCTGGGTCATGGATCCCAAAGACACAGGACAGACTCCATCAGCAGGTACAGCTCAGCTCTCCCATATTCTAATCTGTTTCATCTCTTCTAAAGCCCCTCATTATTTTTACTGTCTGTTGCTTTAGCTGCACAGCAGGGTTTCCTGCACGCCTGTGACTGACAGGAATACCTAAACTCTTCAGAAAACTCCTGCAGTGAACTGGATCTTCCTGGTGAGGTACCTGCCAGGGTGCTGCTCTGCATGCACACACTGCCCATGTCCTTCCACAAGTGCTCCAGCTGCTCTTTCTTCTGTTTCTCCTGAGCTTCCTCCTGTAGATCAAGTGTTACATGTGGATTCTGAGAACATTTTAAATATCAGTAGGAAAATAACCTCCCCCAAACCCAGCATCTGCCCCCCAGCCAGAGTGCAAGTCACTGAGCAGATCTCACATCACAACTAAGGTTACACAGAACTTTTGACAAACACAGACAGCGCCCTCCAGTATGGCAGACTTGTAGAACATTTTCAGAAACATCAGGAAGCCAAACTCAGCGCAGCTGTGCCAGCAGAGAACTGTCCTTTGGACAGCCAGGACTCAAATGAGCAGAGCTACTGATTCTGGCACTGCAGATCAGTCTCTGTTACTGTTTAAGTCAAACCAGTACACTTCACTGGCACAGGAAGATACAAGGAAGCCTCAACAAATCACTTGAAGAATTTATTTTCAAGAACTCTCTGTCCTTCTCAATGGAAGATACAAAACTATTTCCCAATCATTTTCTCACAATTAGCTTAAATACAAGCACTAAAGCAGCAAACAATATGTGCTTTATAAAACACCTTTATTCTTGTAAAGATGTGCTCCACCACATCTAGGGGAAAAAAGCAGAGAGCAGACTTCTTCAGGACAGGGGCTTTTCCCACACTGAGTATGACTACTAAATGAAATGTTAGACCCACTCAGCATAAAGGCACTTGTGTGCATTAAAGTGACCTCAAGACACTCTGTCCAGGCACACAACAGCCAAAACCACTTACCAGTGTTTTTCTCAGGCGCTCATATTCTGGACGATACTCTCTGAAAAGACACAGTGCATTCAGTCTGAATCAACACATGATTTATATTAAATAAGGATCATCTCAGAGGCTTCCTTCTACCCCAAAAAAAAGTTTTCTCGAGGCTTTCATGTTTGAGAGACATTTCAGAAGGACTAACAGTATTTTTTACCCAGATTTGGATTCTGAAACCAATGGATGCAAAATAAGTGAACATACTTCACTGAAACAGCAAGAGTTCAAACCTTGATCACTGTACAGAATTAGAGAAAAAATATTCCTTCACATATTTAATGGCACAGATAGCTTTTGCTCTTTCACAGAACAGCAAACACAAAAATTCATCTCTGAATATTTCCTTTACACTGCCACTTTCTATGCTGATGCTTGAAATTTATCAGAAACCCTAAACTACCTCGGCTAAGGAAGGTGCAGAGTCCTTCAAACGAAAGAAGCTGCAGATCAGAACCTTGAGGAAATGTTCCCTGAAGTGTTCTCCTCAAACCAAAGGAGCTGCAGATCAGACCCTTCAGGAAGTGCTCATGGGCTGACTATGGCCTTACCGCTCGTATTCATCCACAGCTTTAGAAAGCTGGGTAAAAAACTCCTCCAGTCCTGTGCCAAGCACTGCAGAAACACCGACCACCTGCAAGAGAAACCACATACAACTAGAGAAACTGAACCACTCTCTAACAAAAAACCACAAAAACTAACAAATTATTATCAGTCTAAACCCAACAATAGCCATTTAATCATGAGAGTGGCACAAGAATGTGCAGTACCACTTCTGCTTCTCTCCATCCTGCTTTCAAACTCCTTGCCCGCTTGCTGCTCATGTTTGTTGCCTCTGTCTTTTGGGTGGTGCTGGTTTTCTGTTTGGTGAGTTGTTGCAGTATTTTTTGGGGGTGTTTCTTTGGGGAAGGGGGTTTGATTTTTTTTGACAAGTTGGGCATTTCAAGAGAAAGTCAGGTCTTTCTGTCACTTACTTGTTGACTGTTAATAATCCAATCTGCACCTAGGGTTATAAGTAGTTAGTGTGTATCAGTGTACTAGAAGTAGCAAAATCTAAACTGACCCATATAATACTTTGTATTTAGCCACATCACACTTGGCCACGCAGTCCAACCCCAGAGTGTGGGGTGGAGAATTCAATCAGTTACTGCAGCAATACATTGAACATGCACAACTCCTTCCCAACTTGGGCTTGTCTATCATTACACATCTGGCCATTTGTTCTGTCTGTGGTAAATCAATTATCTAAAACCACATTTCATTAGCACTATTACTAGCCAGAATCAATCATCTTCTAACAAAAATTCTTCCTCTTTTTTGAAAGCAAGACAGTCTCAACTACTCCCTAACAAATGGAAGACTTTTTGCAATACAGCCTTGCACTTGGTCATTAATACAGCAAACGTGAGACAGCTCTCCAAAGGAGTTTAAGTATTACTATTTGCTGACATATGTTAATATTTCTACTTCCCCTGCACTGAAGTACAAGCTGCAGTCTATGCTACAATCATCACATGACCTGCTCTCCAGTCATGCAGAGAAACAGGACCTAATTAACAAATAAGGAACACTTTAATTCTGTATATGGCACCACTACAATCCTCTCTGTATTTTGTTCCACATAGAACATGTACATTACATCTGGCTACATTATTATTATTGTTGTTGTTATTATTGTTATTGTTATCTTTGTGAATAGAATCACTTATTTTCATTGTCTTTCTTTAAACACCCATAAAGCCAAGAAAGGTTGCTTTTTCTTTAGTAAAAGCTAATGACAAACACAATTAGCTGAAACCTTTTGCACAGACTATGGGAACAGTAACAGCCTACAATGCACAGGGTTTCCTGAGGAACTGGATTCCTTTGTCTTCTCAAAACCTGGTTAAGTGAGAAAAAAACCCCAACTTCTTTTTGGCCAAGCAAGTATGGGGGCGCAGGGGGGAGAGGGTGTTTGGGTTTGAGATTCTTTCCATTCTTCCTGTGTACTAAATCACACAACTGCACGAGACACTTTCTAAACAAGGAAAATTACCTCAGACAGGAAATGCTGCAACAAAGAATGCTGCCTCTCACCAGCCTATCTTGGCTTTCTTCTCATGATTAATCACAATATTGAATTATTCAGGGCTGCCACTCAGCGTGACAAGTTACTGCAGTAACTGTGTTCAAATCAGGAAATCCTAACACAGCTCATCAACAGACTACAGCTCAAAAGAGCAGTGCAAAGACCCTTTACAGAAGCACAGAATGGGCAGGATTGGGTGACACCTCTGGAGATAATCTAGTCCAACTTCTCTGCCCAAAAAGCAGAATTAACTAGAACAGGTTGCCTCATAACTTGGTCTGTCTCCAAGGTTGGAGACTTCACAATTTCTCTGCACTGTCTGTTCCAGTGCTCAATCAGTAAAAATGAAGTCATTTTCTCCTCCTCTGCTCAAACACAGTTTCCTGTATTTCACTTTGTGTCTATTGCCTCTTTTCCTTTCCCTGAGCAGCAGCGAACAGTCTGCCTTTTGACTTCCTCACACTCTACTCCCACCCTACATCAAAAACACTATTCTTGAGCTTTCTCATCTCCAGGCTTTGATGAGAGGTAATAAACAAAACCAAGATTCTTACCTTCAGGGAGCTGTAAAATTCATCCAATACTAAACTCATGGAACGAGTCAGGTTACTGACATAGGAGGTCTCTTGGTTCAGGGCATCCTGAAAAGTCTCAAAGTCCTGCATCCATTCCACTGCGAAACTGTGGTCGATTATGTCAGTCTGGAAGGAGAAGGGAAAATGTTCACCAGTAATAATCTCAGCCATAGGCTGTTAAGTGGACAAATATTAAAAAAGTCCATGTTAAGCTTATTTTCAAAATGTTAGTATTTTCAAAATACTCAGCCCTGGTCTGGAGTTTCGCAAGTTCTGTTTTTATCAAATGAATATCTGGAGAGAAGACAAACAACTGCTCAGGTTTAAGAAGGCAATGACTTCAACCACAGATCTAAGGCAACCACAGATCTAAAGCCGCCTATGACTTACTGCAAAGGAGCATTCAAACACTGCACATTCTACAATAAAGCTTACAGTGTAAATGGCAGACTGTATGACTGAGGCCAGGCAGGAGCAGCCCCACTGAAATCCCAAGCTTTCCTGATTGCCTGGGAGCTGGGGGAGCAGGTGGGCAGCAGCCCAGTGATGGGGGCTCTGTAAGTGCCAGCTGTGCTCCTACCCAAGGAGCTTACAACCCAAACTCGGTGCACAACAATAGACACAAACAGGTGAGATGGCCCCACAATTCTACATGGACTCATGTGCAAGCAGTCTATTCCAAAGTTTCATCAACACCTCGCCTCAGGCATATCCACCCTCAGCACAATCTGAGGTGCCTAAAACTCTGGTATGCTTCATTTCCCTGCACCAATAGGAAGGAGAAAGATGAAGTATTGCCTAGCATTACTCACAAGATTCAAGACAGAACTGAATCCCCCAAGGGCCAAAGCCTGAGTACTTCAAATTCTATAAATAAAATAAAATCACCTCTACAAATTGGGCTTTTTTCCCTTTGCACATCTTAAAATTCTAAAATCTGCACATCTATAAGTTGCCCAAGATTCTTCCATTCTAATCAAGAGTCAATTAAAAAAAAACTAAACTTAATTACATTTTGTTAAAAATCCTTAAAATGCTGTTGCCTTTACTCTTTAGCAAAGGCAAACATTAAATTAAAATGAGGTTTGAAGTTATGAATCCTATGCCTCAGGCCTACCTTTCCTAATGATCAAGCCCCACTTTCAGTCTTTCAAAACATGTATTTTCTTAAGAGAGAATGATTTTCCTACCTTGTGCCTTTTTCTATGGGAAAAAAACCCCAAAATCTTAGAAGCTTATCTAAAATTACTGTCTAAAGTTAGAGAGAAAACAGATACAAAACCTTGCTCAGTAAGTAAGCAGGTACCAAAAGAGGGTTTGGGTCACTGGGCAGAAGGTGGAGCTGGGGCACAGCAGACACTAAAATGGCACAGGAAAGGCACGGCTGTGGGAGCTGTGTGTATGTGTGTGTGTGTGTGTGTGTGTGTGCAGAGAGCCTGCCGTGCTGGGGATACAAACACAAGTATCAATGATGTCTGTGGGCAGCAGCACTGGGCACACAGGTGGAGCTGGGGCACAACAGACACTAAAATGGCACAGGAAAGGCATGGCTGTGGGAGCTCTGTGTGTGTGTGTGTGTGTCTGTCTGTCTGTCTGTCTGTCTGTCTGTCTGCCTGTGTGTGTGCAGAGAGCCTGCCGTGCTGGGGATACAAACACAAATACCAATGATGTCCGTGGGCAGCAGCACCCACACCAACAACCTACCGGGATCCTTTCAATATCTGAAATGATTGTGTTTGATTATGTTTTGAGCCGTTAAACTCAGAAGCACTCCTTTAAGAGTGCCCTACATGGCAGTGGATGTGTATCTCTAGACTGGCTTCTGCCTCCCAGCAAACACTGGATCAAACAAACGCCTTCTGCTGAGTTTTGCCTGGTGCAGTATGTGGGACTCCTTCCTCAAACCACGCAGGGGTTACACCACTCCCATGTGGGTCACAAGCCTGCTGCTAACAGTAACAAAGCCAAATTCCATGTGCAAAGAGGGTGTGTAAGAGCAGACTCCCTCATCTCCTCCCTCTTACCTTACAGGGTTAAGTGTCCCTATAGCCCAGGCTTGAGGTCCCAAACGTGCTTCAAAGTGATGGTGCTCTGTTTTGGGTGCAACTGCCCATCCCTGGTTATACTTGTGCCTCTCTTAGATTTGGTTGTCAGCCTGCAGCCCCCTCCCAGTCTCTCTTTTCTAGAAAAACCCATTATTGTGGTAAAACAAAGACACCACACCAAAGAAGCTGAGCAGAACAATGTCCTGCTAGGAAATGGAAATCAGAGCTTTGACTTACTTTGTTCATAACCACGATGAAAGGTAGCTTTGTCTTGTACAAGATACTGGGCAGGGAGACACAAAATGAAAGTTTAACATCAATTTAAAACCCACTAGAATAGAAAGCATGTTAAGCATAAGGCAGACAAGACTTATGCAAGACTGAATACGTTTGACATCAAAAGAAAATTATTTTCCTCTGCAGCAATCAGAATGTAATTTTCACCATCTTTGCTTACCATCTTTGAACAAATATGCTTCCCCAAGATGTAAGCACACATCTGTGAGGCAGAAAACCTCTGACACACACAGTTGATTTTGGTTACCATTTTCTATGTCTCTCAGATCCCAGTTTTTAATTACATTTGCATTTTGCATTTGACTCAGACCTCAGGTTCTGAGAGATCGTGAACTGAGCAATGTATTCAAATAACACAGGACATCTAAAAAGAAAAACTACCTCAACACAAGAGCTCACACACTTATTATACTGTATACGTGTTCATCTTTTGCTCAAACTAACGTCAGAAAATGCAGCATGCAGCAAGACATATTTTGCACACTATTATAGTGACACAGCTCCTAATCTTGATACAAAGATTGCAAGGGTTTTTAAAAACCTTTTACCAACATTTACCATGAATTATGACAGCTCTAGTTATGCTGATCATTCTATAGGTATTTAGTCCCTGATTTAACATGAAAGAAAAGAGATATGTTAATGTATGAGAAAGAATACAATAAACCAAGATCTCGTTGCTATGCTGAACTCAAAACAAATCTTGAAAAATCTCTTGAAGTATCAACAACATTAAAAAACAGAATAAGAAAATATGTGTTTACAAGAAGAAACTTAAGATAGACTATCTCGGTACATCTTAGATAAATGTGTTTATAAGCAACAGGCAATGTTAAACTTTTGTAACCAGCATTCACCACACCGAGGTCTCACAGATTATTTAATGCCTTCAGCGGGAGTTTTGAGCCAATGACCTCCATATGTCCATTGGCACCTAATTTATTCTGCTTTTTCAATGAGAAAATCACAAAGAGAATAACCAAGGCAATAGATGGAGTGGATCTGAGACACCCTGGCCTGCACCAGGAGCAGCATGGGCAGCAGGGTGAGTAAGGTAAGTGGACCCACAGGAGGCCACGGAAACCATCAGAGCAATCTCCTATACAGGCAGGCCAGAGAGTTGGGATTGTTCAGCCTGGGAAAGGCTTCAGGGAAGCTTTATTACAGCTTTGCAGTATACAAAGAGGTTTATTAGAAAAATGGAGAGTGAGTCTTTACCAAGGCTTCTAGGGACAGGACAAGGGATGATGATTTTAAGCTGAAAGAGACAAACTGACAAAATTTTTCATGATGACAGCAGAGAGATATTGGAGCACACTGCACAGGAAGCTGTGGTTCCCCATCCCTGGAAGTGTCCAAGGCCAGGCTGGATGGACCAACGGGGTCCAGTGGAAGGTGTCCCTGCCCATGGAAGAGAGCATGGACTAGAGGGCCTTTGAAGGTCCCTTTGAACCCAAACTATTCCATGATTCCCCTCAAAGAAATTAAAGAGAGACAGCAATTGAAGCAGATGGGCTGCATTTCCAGCCTTTCTTACCTGCAGGCATAGAGCATGTTGGACATGAAGGTGATGGGGTTGGTACTGCGAGAGGTGTCCATCACATAGACAACAACTGAAGGGAAAGAGGAGGCCTGGGAACACCAAGTCAGAGACAGTTTGATTAGAAACTCACTGCTCAACAGCCAGGTCATTCACACAGCTTCATTGTCCAGCCATGCCAAAAGCACTTACCAAAGCCTCCGTTATGATGGTTCCTGATGCTGACCAAGTGAATACCTCAATTTGCCCTGGTGTGTCAATAATAACATACCTGGTAAGAAGTTACCCCGAAACAACAATAAGGAAAAATTAGTTAAGCACAAGGTCCTGTTCTGACTAGATTATTACCAGCATACAATAGCAACTGACATGATTATTCTATAACAGATGAGAAAAGCTTCTCCCAAACAGTAATGAGATTTATGGGCATGCCTGAAAATCTCCTGTGTGAATTTTGTAACTAAGAAGCATGTAATCTCATGAGTTGAAGGCATCAATTTGCCAGACAGTTAGTAGTGCAAAATCTTTAAAAAATGAATACATTGCTGCGTATTTGAACAGTGTGTGAGAGAAAACAATAGTCTAATGGAAGACAAGAAAAGCAGGACTGTGATAAGCAGGCTTTATTTTTATGTATGTAAAGAAAATTTAGTTTATCCATTCTATGCCCTTTTCCACATAAAATTTATATAATTTTTTAGAATTTTGTTATTTTCCCACAATGATCCCAGAAAAGCACAACTCAGTAGAATGTACTCACTTAGATGCATTTTGCCTTTTTTCAATAAACTTCATCACCTGATTGAAAAAGCAGAAGTATATTTTGTATTTCACAACAGGAAACTTTCATCTTCATTTCACAGCAGAAACTACATTAACTTGCACAGCTGCAGGTGAATATCAAAAGGTTAAAGTCTTTATGCTTTTCAGAGTGTGAAAATGCCTTAATAAGGAGGGGTGAAAAATGCTCAGATCCTGCATATGTCAAAGACAATCTTGATTTTGTGTGTGTTCTAGTACTTGACTAAAGGCAGTTGTTCTGTGCCTCTTCACCAGGAGATCGTCTCAGTATCTGACACCAGCCCCCAGCCCAGAGCTGATTCAGTGAGTGGTATGATTTAGGAGGGCTGTTTTATCAAATGGCCCCAGGAAAATTTAATGGGTTTCCAGAAGTGAGCTGCCCTACTCCTAAACCAGAGCATCCACATGAAAGATTTTATAGGAAACACGCTGCAACAATAGTCCTATACAAACACTGAAGGGTGTTCTGGACCTGTGGCCTCTTCATTTTACTTTAAAACAAGCTGAAATCCTGAAATCTCTCATATGAAAGCTAATGTGCTCTGACAGCATTGTAGAACACAGAGTTCAAACCTTGAGAATAACTGCCCAGAAATATGAGAAAGCTCACCAAACACAGTGCAGTGCCCCTGAGACTGGACACACACAAAACCCCTACATCCAGCACACATCATGGAGCAGCACACAGAAACCACCTTGTACCTGGTCAAACCTTGTGGCAAAGAGATTCAGAGAGGTCACTATGCCGCCGTTTGGGCCCAGCCCATATCTGATGCTCCATTCAGGAAAGCAGATGGTTACACAGAGCCCAGAGGTCATCTCTGTCACCTCTGACAACAGATGCACTCTGGATACTTTGGGATTGAGGGACAACATCCCCAATACATGATTAATACACGTCTATAAGTCACTCAGCAGGGTAACAAATGCTCTCTTACCCAAACATGTGCCATCAGCAGAAGGAAGAGGGGCTGCGTGGCTGCTCCTTGCCATTTGTGCTTTAACTGCACAAGAACCAGCACTGACTCATAACACACTGTTTTCTCTATCACTGCCCTCAACATCCACACATCCTCCTCAGGCCCTTATTAACAAGGCACAGCAACTCAGTGTTGGGTAACAGATGCAGTGAAGCAAATAATGCACTTACATATTAATTTGAAACTTATATTTAGGATGTTCTGCTGGTAACCCCAAATCAAACAACAGCCAAAATCAAGAATCCTATCCCCCTTTATTCTTGTCTAAAATATTAAATTTAAGAGTCATACCTGCAAGTCAAAACCAAAGACTGTGTATTGTCTCCATCTGCACAGGCTACTACATAAGAGACCAAGGATCTCCACAGGCCTCTGGAAGTGCAGCCACTTTAGCACAATGTTACTGCACTACAGTCAGCAGCACTGTGAGCAAGAGCAAACACTCCTGTGTCTCTGAGATTCAGAGAGACAACACTGCTTTGGTTATGGCCAAATGGAGAAATCGTTTTCTCCATCTACTACAGGCAAGTAGGAATTTCCATATTTGTTTATGACAAATAAAATTAGACTAGTTAAAATATGGGGAAAAGGCTGCTGGCTTCCCCGAAAACAAAATAAAACAAAACAAAAGGGCAGAGTCCCTGTTGCTTGTAAAAATTTACTGTTAGGTAAAATCATTTTTAGCACAGGAGAAAATCATCTAAGTGCCAAATCTTGTAGAACCCACATCCCTAATATCACGTGCAAGAAATACACAGTCAAAGCCTCTTGATCTTCATGCAACACTCTGCATTACTGCAATCCCCCCCAAACACTTCCTGCCCCTTTACCACAGTGTTCATGCAGCAGATTATTTTCAAAAACCTGAAATTTCAAATATCATTATTCAGACAAAAAAAAGGATACTGCTTCATGACCTCTTTGTACTTCACGGTGTCCCTGATATCTAGGGGAGAAAGAAAGACATGTAAGCAGTTTTCCACTCCCCAGCTGGTCACCATCAGCTAACAAAGTACATCCACCACAGCTCCATCTGTGTTCCTGGAGATCCAGCACTGGAACAGACACTCCTGCCATTCCTCTGACAGCAGTAAAACAACTCGTGCACCCATAGTGTCTTGCTTATCTTTGGGAAGGCTGACTGGCATCCTTCACAGAGGGTAGGAGACAGGATTGTCACAAAACTAAGGACTAGTATGTTTTTTGGAACAGCTAAAAGTAAGATCTGTTCCTACTGCTAAAATGTTTTCTCTAAAATTCATGTCTTTTAAAGCGCTTTAAAGCTCTTTGTTGACAGCATATTTGTATGTAGAGATCAAATCTGCTAATCCTTTCATTACTGACAAAAAAAAGCCTCCAGAACCCAAACACCTCCAATCACACCAGATGACAGAAAAAACGTACAAACGCATTGGAAGAATAGCTTTGGTTCTAAAAATACCCATATTAACCACTGTTTGGAGAAAAGACCTATAATTTTAACAAAGTCTTTTCTTCAAAGGACTCTTCTCAAGTCCTTTTGTTAGACCTTGGGCTCTCTTAAGGGAACACAAGCAGCCCAGCTTGTATTCTCTCACGTATTCGCTCCCGGAACACATGAATGACTCTCCGCGAACGGGCTCGGGCTCTGTTGAAGGCCCCGCTCCCTCCCGGCGGATCCCCGGTCCCGCAGCGCTCACCGATGTTGGCGGGGAAGGGCAGGCTGTGCACGGCAGGGTCCAGGTTGATCACGTACGGAGGGCAGCGCTGCCCGTGCAGGTGGGCGGCCAGACGCTGCGGAGACACGGGGAGGCGTCAGCCCCGGGGGGACGGCCAGCCCCGCTGGGCACGGGCAGCCCCGGGGGCACGCGCAGATCCGGGGGAACGGGGAGGCGTCAGCCCCGCTGGGCACGGGCAGCCCCGCTGGGCACGGGCAGCCCCCCACGGGCAGCCGACGACTCCCCGCGACCCCTCGCGACCCCCGCCGCCTCTCACCTGCACGAAGGTGGTTTTTCCGGAGCCGGCCATGCCCAGCACCAGCACGCACACCGGAGCGGCTCCCGCCGGAGCTCCCGCCGCCGCCGCCATGTTCCCAGAGCCCCCTTGTCCTTCCGGAGCGGGCGCGGCCGCGGCCCCGACGTGACGCGCGCGGGCCCGGTTGTGGCTCCGCTGCCGCCTGGACGCTCCGCGGGCCCGCGCGGCCTCCCGGCGCTGCTCGGCCTGGCACGGCCCCGGGCGCGCCACACCAGCAGCAGCAGCGCGGCGGGGCTGGGGGCGCTGCTAGGGCCGGCCGGGAGCGGCGGGCGGGACCGCGCGGGCGGGCGTGGCGCTGACGTGGCGGCGACACCGGCACCATGCGGGGCGGTAGTAGCGGCGGAGGCTCGGTGAGTGCCCGCGGTCTTTTCAGCGATGCTACCGGCGGCTGCCCCGGAGAGCCTGGCTGCTCCGCGGGTCACCGCGAGATGGGTTCCGACGTCGGGATAGCGGGGGCGAGCCGGCTTCCCGGCCAGCCGGTGAGGCTGTGCGGCCTGCCCGGCGCCGTGAGCGGCTCTGCGCGGGCGAAGAGCGGGAGCGCTCCTGACTCCCGGGGAGCAGCGGCCGGAGCCGCCCCTCTGCGCCCGAAGGCGAGGCCTGGGGCCGGGCCCGGGCCCGGGCCCGGCTGTGTTCGGCCCGAGGCGGGCAGGGGCCCTGAGCGGGCGCTGCTGGGGCCGGGGGCCTGGGGCCGGGCCGGTTCTGTTCGGCCCGAGGCGGGCGGGCAGGAGCCCTGAGCGGGCGCTGCTGGGGCCGGGCCGGTTCTGTTCGGCCCGAGGCGGGCGGGCAGGAGCCCTGAGCGGGCGCTCCTGGGGCCGGGGCTGCGCTTTGTCCGAAATGCCTTCGCTGCAGGAGGAGCTGGCTGATGCAGTGCGCGGGTAGGAATGGGAGCGCGGGGCTGGAACAGGGAGTTCCCCAGAGGATACCGAGCCCTCCCGCTCCTCGCAGGACGGTCGGGCCCTGAGGATGCCCGGTGTCCCCACTGGCACCTCCATCACCTCCAGTTTCCGTGCCAGCTCTCGCCGCGGGGAGTTGCGGTGCTGTGCTTGGGCACCGTCCTGCCGCCTGGATGCTGTTTCCAGCCCGCGCTCCGGGTCACCGGCATGGCCCGCAGAGCGCGGGCAGACAGAATCCACCACTCCCCGCCTTTTCAGGCTCTGTTTCACTTTTTCTCACCCGTGCAAGGAACATGACTTTTCTGTATTCTTTATGTCCAGCCGTTGAGCATTCCTACATACATTAGGTCTCTGTTTTTTAAGTAGGAAGTGTATAAATGAAAAAACACGCAGAACTTAAACACCAGTTTCTATAGATGTTTCCTTCATAATTGCTGTTATTAACTTCTCGGAGAGGAAAGCCTGACAGATAATTTTCACTCTCCTTTTTTATTGCAGATCCTTAACTGCCACTGAAGTTCTTCATAGTAATCTTCACTCTTATGCAAAATTTTTTAGTTATGAAAACCCCATGAATCTTGATACACATGCCATGTTTGTCATTTTTTCTAATCCTAGATTAAGCCAGAGAATTGCAGCACACTCTGCCTGCCTGTTTATTCGTTTTTATCATTATAACTTCATAGCTTCTGGCTGCTTCTCCACTCGTGTAGAGATTTCCCAGGCAATGCTGTTGATGCCGCTGTTTGGGTGTAAATAATGCAAATACAAACATCCAATTGACTTCACTTCCAAGGAGGCAAGATTTGATTGTGAAGTCTTTGATCAAGCAGTTGTGAATTTTCCCCTGCTGCTTCCCTAACGTTTCCATGAGGAGACTCTGGGGCTGGAGGGCATAGGCACAGTTTAATCATTCGTGTATTGATATTAGTGCCTGCTTCTGAACTTCTTAACTGGTGCTTGGGGCGTCTCATGGTTGATAGTGTGAATCACAGCTTTCTATAAAGAAGATAGGTAATTAGCCATAATTTCTTTTTTTGTCTGTTTTCTTTTTTTGTCTGTAATTTTCTGTTTTGTTTCATTGGATTTTTTTGTTTTTTCAGGGTGTTTTTTTTTTGGTTTTGTTTTGGCTATTGGTTTTTTTGTGGGTTTTTTTTGGTTCTTCCAGTTCCTTAGCCAGTTTCTGTTTATGGCAAAATACTACCTTTGTTCCTTGGGTTACAGTTTTGGTATTCTTCATGCTTCCACTGGGCAGTGATTTTTATTCTCTAGTCTGTATAACTATTGGTTTTTTCCTGAGTTTTCTAGTGAGGAATGGCATTCAGTCATTAGCATTTGGAAGAAGGTGGTGGTACGTGTTTGTCCATGCACTAGGAGCAGCTTACAACAAATGGCATGTTCAGCTGACTTGTACACATACTTTTACAAAGATGTGTTAAATTGCATGTCTTAATAGCATAGCAATGGATAAGTGACAAAAAAAATCTTTGTTAAATAAGAAAAAGGATTCTTTGATGTGGATAACGTGAACATCTGGGGGGCTGATGTGGTATAATAAAACGAGATAAAAAGGAGGGCATGAAGGAGACCAGAAACAAGGTTCTTGGCAGGGTAAATGGAAGAATTACTTCATTAAGGAAAAACAAGTACTGTGTAAAAGCCAGCAAATGAGTATCTAAAATATTTGTCATCGAGTGATAAAGTATAGGCAGAAAAAATATATGGGTGAATGTACTGGAGACAAAGAACACTCCGCCATTGCAGGTGAAAGATTTCATATGGTATGTGTGGAGGGGCTCATCCCTGGTTTGATTCCAGTCCAGTTCTGCTGGAGTTGGAAAGGTTAAGCTCTTCTAGTTGCAGAAAACGGTGATTTGTTTTTCAAAGGGTGGTGAATGCACATCCTCAAAGTGATGTGCAGGTGGTTGTACTTGGCTGCATAGTGAAACATGCTAAAAGAAAACAAATGATGCTGCTAATGTGAATTGTTCTGCCTTTTTAGGACACCAGGACTGGACATCACAGACAGCAGAAGCTCAAGAAGTCCTTAGGAAATAAAAAGTATGTGAATGGGTTTTGTCTAGTTTGATTGACAGCAAGAAAAAAGCTGAGAATATTCTGAATTTTAAGAGTTGCAACAATTTTAATTAAAGTGTTGAGAGTCTCAGCTGACTTCACTTACTGGTTTGTAGGAAAAGTGCTTTTCTGGCACTTCAGTGTGTATTAGCTTTCATTTATTTTTTTAAACGATTTTAGCATTGTGAAGATAAATATTTTGAGTCCAAAACCAAATGGTGCTCCGAAACGTATGCATTTTGGGTGTGATTGCAACTTAAAGACTTTAATTTGAGCAAGCCTCTCCCCATGCTTCTGCAGTACCTCCTGAAACATAGTATGTAATGACCTGACCTGGTGCCCTCAGCATCTCCCCTTATAAATTCCTGGATTGATGTGTTGAAGGTGAGCTCCACAGCTCAGAGTATGGGCACAGCGGTCATCACAGTCATCACTCACTCGAGTGATCTACTTATTTCAGTTGGGAATTGCAGTAGCAATGGGAGACATTGCAAACTGTTTGTGTTCCCTTTGTTTCTCCTTCATGTAAGTGGTATTTGCCCAGAGAATAGATACTCTGTGTTTCTTGGACACTTCATTCAGTTTCCTGTCGTGTACAGGAATGTAGATGTTCAGGCATTTCAAGGCCTGAGAGAAATTCTTTGGAACAGTGAAGCAAAGTTCCCTCTGATCTCTAGGAAAAAATTTCAGTGCTGCTGATTAGTCTAAAGTGTCTTAATGTAGTGTGATTTGTAGGTTGGAAGTTGTCTTAATTGCTGAAAGCCTCGCTTGTTAAAATTCTTACTGGCACAAAATCTTTAATTGAGTTGTGCCACCCCTGATTCTGGGAGTAGAGGCTGAAGGAGATCTTGCCCTTTCTGGGATGCAAAATGTCTCTTTTATAATGATGGGCTACAGAAATATTCTTATATTCCAGGGATAAATGCATATTTTAAAATTAAGATTCACTTACTCCTGCTTCTGAAGTTGAAAGTTTGAGGTAGGAGGAATATTTTTTTCTGTTCCTCTTGAGATCTCAATAATGTCATTATCAAAAAGATGTACTGAAAACCAGCACTGAGGACAGTGTTTTATCTTGCTGGCACTTTACAGGTCCCAAAACTCAGGATATTCAGTGAATTGTGATATTAATTTTTAGAATACTTGGGAAGATGAGAAGGATGTTGTCTGTCAAGTTTATTGTGATTATGCACTAGTATGCATCCATACACGCAGGAATTTGACTGGATGTTTTCCAGGTCTAAGCCAGCTGAGGAGGTGGAAGCTGCTGTGGTGGGAGTGAACAGTGACTCTGAGGACACAGCCACCACCATCTCCCCGGCCTCCCCAGTGAACGGGAGCGCCGAGCCCAGGAGCAAGCGCACCATTCGCAGGCCTGCGTACTGGCTGGAAATGAGAGGGATGAAAAACAGCGTGAGCAAATCTTCAGAAAAAAAAGGTAATTATCACTAGTGGTCCAAGGCAAAACTGGTTTTCTCTCTGGTTTTTCAGTGAGAAATTCGTTTGCTCATGAAAGGCATGCTGCAATTCAGCCAAAAATTACAAGCTTGCTGGTGCTGCTCATGTATTAGAAAAAATGAACTTTTGCCACTGCACAAATACCAGTACAGTTCTCTGATATTATACCGTTCCTTTTGAGTCCCTTGTCTATTAAAGTAATCATTCTGTGCCTGAACTCAGTTCTATCTGTAGAAGAGGAAGAGTTACACCAATCATATCAGAAATAAGCTTGAAGAGCTTTAAAAATAGAACCATCAACACTAAAGATGTGGCAAAGGGGACCATTCAGTAGTATTTGGAATTAGATACAGCTTTTGTGGTTGGTAGATTATTATTTTTTAAGGATGTCTTCATTTTCTCACATTTGTCAGTTAAAATTTTCTGATTTGAAATGGGTCTGGTTTGGGTTGTTGCAGGAACATTCAGATTTCCTGGCCTAGGAGCTGTTTTCCATACTTCTTGTGTGGCAGAGAGTCAAAACTTCAATCTTCTTTAATGCACTTCCTTCTTACCTCTAAGTCAGGATCTGTATTTTATTCTGTTGTGGGGAGAGGCAAATTTGGTAGCTTGATAGAAGTGAGATTGCTGTAGCTGCACGGCCCAGGTGCAGTCACTAGCCAGACTGAGTATTCCTGTGGGACCAAACAGACCTACAGCAGACATGGGCGGGAGCCACACAGACCAGCATGCACACAAACAGCACCAGCAGCCTCCATCCTTGTACGCTCCATCTGCTCAGTGCCTGACCTTTGGATCCCAGGCTCCTCAGTTGCTGGGCCAGGGATGCACTGGCCCCTGTAGAGCCATGCCAGGGGCAGGTGAAGACCTCCTTACAGACAGGCTCGTACTCACAGACCCTACTTGCTGTCAGACATGACAAGATTTGTATACTGACCAGTCACCTATTTACAAGCAGGTGTTCTTTGCTATCCTCTTACACCTCTATTTTCCCACACTTGATCAACTCCAAACTGGGTAATTCTGTCCCTTTCCCTCCCTTTGATACCACTCCTGATCATCCTAGTCCTGTGTAATCCTGAATTGTTCTCCACTCAGATCCCAGGTGCTGCATAACCCCAGGCAGTAACACCACGCTCTCCCTTCTCACTGTCCCCCTCCCAAAGGGGGCTGCAGAGAGGGGTTCCCACTGACTTATCCTTGTGGGTCTCCTGGGACAGGCTCAGGAGGAAGCTATCTGTTTCTTTAAGTCCCTAATTGGTGTTCCCTGCCTACCATTGTGCTTCTGTGCTCATCTGTATTCATGGAGACAAGATTTTGATAAGCTTGGAAAGGGCAGGCACGATTTGAGTTTCTGTATGCTCCTTTTTGTGTGAGTGCAGGTGAGGTTTCCATCACATAACCTAGTGCTTTCTGCTTCTTTTCCTGAGGATTATTTTTCCAGGCCCTGCTGTGGCACTGTTTCTTCCATACCTGCTGTATCACAGTACTGTGGGCCATGGGCTGCTTCAATGTTGCTGAGTGAGAAGGTGGTGTGCAGTTCACTGGTGCCCAGGTGCCTCACAAGAACTACTTTTTTTTGATTGTTTTTTAATAAGTTTTGAATACAAGATGAGGCAGCAGTAGACTCAAGGCTGTTATCCAGACTGAATACTGAGACTGAAGCATATCTGTTCTTACTTATCAGGAGAAGTACTGTTGAAAGGCAAGAGGAAATCTGAGCAAAGGGAAGGCAAAGATGTTAAAGACTCTCCCAAGAAGAAGCAGAAGATTTCGGGTAATACAAATAACTTGTAATTCCTAATTAGATACTAATTAGGTGCTTTGACTTGACTGCCCAAGTGACATCTTCTGGAGTCTTCAAACTCTGTTTTTGATTCTGAGTGTTTTGTTCTAGGAAGCGATTGACTAGTGTCTGCTTCATCAGTGGGAGGTGGTCTAATTTCAGTCTGTCTTAGAAGTCCAACAAAGGGAGCGAGGAAGGAAATGATGGGAAGTATAGGCCAGTCTGCATATTTCGGTTTCTCAAAGGATTATAGATTAAATAATCTGACACATTGCTTGTGAACATCTGGAGATTGGGTAGCTGATAACAGCAGTATGGGTTTGTTAAGAGGAACTCATACCCAAACACTTTTTTATTGCCACAAAGACCAAGGGGAGAAATGTGTGACACCAGAGGCCTTTCATTCCTCTAGAAGGTTTGTCAGTCAGTGGTTAGGTGCAAAGGAAGGTGTGCAAGTGGTGAAAGCAGGAGCAGGTGACACAGAAAGCCAGCCTGGAGTTGAATCTGGCAAGGGATGTGAACAGCAATAAGAAAGGATTCTACAAGTATATGAACAGCAAAGGGGAGACCAGGGAAGCTGTGGGTGCACTGCTCCTTAGAGCAGGGGAGCTTAAACTGGATTTACCCAATCATTTTTCTGTAGTCTTGGTTAGGTGGAAAGGTCTGAGAAGACTGGAGGTTAGCCTGGGTTACACCCATCTGCAGGAAGGCTCAGAAGGAGGATCTGGGAAACCACAGACAAATTTGTGGCTCTGGCCTTGGTGCCATGGAAGGTCATGGAGCACATTATCTGGGGTGCTGTCATGGGGCATCTGCAGGACAGCATGGTGATCAGGCCAGGCAGAATGGCAGGTACTGCCTGACTCGCCTGATGTTCTTGGATGACAAGGTGATGGATGAGAGAAGGGCTGTGGGGATGTTATTTACCTGGACTTTAGTGGAGCCTTTTGACACCATTTCCCACATCATTCTTCAGGAGAAACTGGATGCTCATGACTTGGACAGGTGCTCTCTTGGCTGGGTGGAAAATTGGCTGGATGGCTGGGCCCAGAGAGCCATGGGGCAAGGGGTGACATCCATCTGGGGCCGGTCACCAGTTGTCTTCCCCAGGCCCAGTACTTGGCCAGTCCAGTTTAATATCTTTATTGATGGTCTAGATGAGGGGACTGAGTGCACCTTCAGTAAGTTTGAGGATGACGCCAAGTGGATTAGGATGTGGATCTGCTGGAGAGCAGGAAGGCTCTGCAGAGGAAACAGGACAGGCTGGAATGATGGGCCAACGCTAACAGTGTGAGAGCCAACAAGGCCAAGTGCCAGGCCCTGCCCTGGGGTCACTGTAACCCCATGAAGCACTCCAGGCTGGGGCAGAGGGGCTGAAAAAAGCCCTGTGAGTGTTGGTCAAGTGTGGCTCAACACAAGCCCAGGTGGGCAAGAGGCAGCCACTGGCCCCTGGGCTGTGCCAGCTCTGGGGTGGCAGCAGGGCCAGGGCAGTGCCTGTCCCCTGTGCTGGCACTGCTGGGGCGCCTCCAGTGCTGGGGGCAGCTCTGGGCCCCTCCTGCCAGGAGAGACCTGGAGGGGCTGGAGCGTGTGCAGGGAAGGGAACGGAGCTGGGAAGGGAATGGAGCCCCAGGAGAGGCTGAGGGAGCTGGGAAGGGAATGGAGCCCCAGGAGAGACTGAGGGAGCTGAGAAGGGAATGGAGCCCCAGGAGAGGCTGAGGGAGCTGGGAAGGGGCTCAGCCTGGAGAAAAGGAGGCTCAGGAGGGATCTTGTGGCTCTGCACAAGTCCCTGGCAGGAGGAAACAGGCTCTGCTTCCATGGAAGTGACAGGACAAGGGAAAATGGCCTCAAATTGCACCAGGCTTAGATGTGATACTGGGAGCAATGTTTTGCCCCAGAAGGACTGTCCAGCCCTGGCACAGCTGCCCAGAGCAGTGGTGCAGTGCCCATCCCTGGAGGGGTTTGAAAGGCATGTGGATGTGGCACTTGGAGACATGGGTTAGCAGTGGCCTTGGCAGCACTGGGGGAACTGTTGGACTTGATGATCTTGGAGGGCTTTTCCAACCTAAACAATTTAAGATTCTAAGTCCTGGAGGGCCTGACGGGGTGCACTGAGTGCTGAGAGCTGGCTGATGTCATTGTGAGGCCACTCTTGATTATCTTTGAAAGGTGATGGCGACTGGCAGAGGTTCCTGGAGGCTGGAAGAGACAAAATACCAATTGTATCTTCAAGGACAGAAAGAAGGAAGATCTGGGGAACTACTGGCCAGTCTACCTCACCTCAGTCCTTGGGAAGCTGATGGAGAGAATAATCCTGGAAAGCATTTCCAAACACATGAAGGACAAGATGGGGATTTGGAGTAACCAGCATGGATTCATGCAGGGCCAGTCATGCTTAAATCAGCCTGACAGCCTTCTACAATGAGGTCACTAGCCCGGTGAAATAGAAGTGTAGAAAGATGGTTCATGGAGTGTCCCTGTATTCAACTCTGGCTGTTGTTTCTGTCACCAAGGGTGGAAGTATGTAGACAGCACATAGCTGAAAGTGACAGCAAGTGTACTGGAGAAAAGGCTAAAAGTGAAAGTGGTCTCAACAACAGAGAAACAATTTAAAAATAGAACAGAGAGCAGTGTAAAATTAATGATATTGTTTGGGAGGAAACACTGTCACAGCTGAAAAACAACAAGCAGCCTCCCAGGAGCCAGTGCTGCAGAAGAGGATTCAAGATCCATAGCAGATCAAAAGCTCACTGGGGACTAGCAGTGTCAGAATGGTTTTTTGAGAAGGCAGATGTTGGACTGAGAGCTTTGAGGAGAAATGTAGACTCTGTGAAGTAATTAGACGTGTGAAGTAATTCTTTTGCTCTAATGCAGGGCCACCATGGAGTGCTGTTTCCAGGAACAGGCACTGAGGTTCAGGAAATCTGTGTGACAGCTGAAGAGGACAGGGAGATGAGAGCAAACAGCATAACCCATGCTGAAACAATAAGAGTGTTTTAGTCTAAAGAAGACTGGAATGAGTAGAGCAACGAGACTCCCATGGTTATCATCAGATGGACTCAGTCAAACTCCACAAAGGATGTGTCAGTGTGGAGAGTTCACATCCCCGAGCTTGGAGTGGGAACAACCATAGAACTCACAAGTGTTTGAGTGGGACTAATGCCTGCCACTAGAAATAGATCTTGAAAGGGAGTAGGAAACATAACCTTGACATTGCTTTAAAAAAAAAAGCATTGAACATTTCTGAATAACTTTGAGACAGCAGACTTAAATAGCAGCCTTCTAGCAAAAAGAAAATCTGTTTTTTATTGTAAGAAAGCTAGCAGAACTGACTATTTTGGCTTGTCTTGTTTGTGTTATAACAGGGAAAAACCAACAAACTGGAACAAAACAAAACTCCAGAACGAAACACCACAGTGTTCGGAAAGAGCCAGAAACCTATGACGCAGGTAAGAAGAGGCAGTAGCTAGGAGTTGCTCATGAAGCAGATAAAAGATAAATGTGATTCTAGGATTTGAATCTGAGCAGAGCTGTGCTTCTGGTGTTTCCATTCAGCAGTTCCCTGTACTGTTGGCAGGGAGGAGCTGGCTGCTGGCCTGGCACTGTGTCAGTACTGCACAGTAGGACTGAAAGGACTGCACACTGCCTGAGTGTAGCCCCACGTGCTTTGGTTATTGCAGAGTGTAACAGTGAAAGAGGAATCACTTTTTGAACTGAAAAAAAGCCTGTTAGAATAGTTGCATTATTAAACGCATTAAAACATTTATCGTTTTTACTCAGCAGAATATGTTTGCAGGAAAAACTCCATAGCTGTTGCTGCCAGATCACCTATCCTGGGAGCCAGAGACCCAAGCAATCTGTCCTAGAAAGTAAAATTAACCTTGATTCAGTGAGTGGAATAACTTGGTGTTTGTAAATTACAGCACTCATTAAACACCCCAGTTTTCTACCAAGTGCTGTTTGATTCACAAACTTTTCCCCAGGAGAGGGACAGCCTGGGCCTGTTATTATTGGGAAAAGAGGAGAGGATGTGGATCTTGTTATGGTAAGAATTCAGGCAGATGGCTGCTAAACCACTTTCTTCCCAGAACCCATTTCAGTAATTTATAATTCTTGTGGATTATGCCAGACCTCTGCTTGGGATTTCATAGAGAGGCCAGAAACTGAAAACCATGCCACACAGGGTGCTTTTCCCTGGCTGCTGAGTAACTTGCCCTGGTGGTCTGTGGCTGCTTTTACTGTGAAAACACTTTGGCCAAAAGAAAAGTTTGCTAAACTTTTGCTAACTCAGCATGCTAAACTAATTGTGTGACAGAAATTAGCAGAGGGAAATGTGCTGGCCCTCAGGATTAGGCCTTATACTACTGGTCAGGTAGAAGAGCACACCTTACAAGGGAATGGTAGATCCAAGGGTATTTGTAAAATGCTCTTTGACAGTGAGTGCTGTGTGCCTTGTGACAGATCCAAGGGTGTTTGTAAAATGGTCCTTGACAGTGAGTGCTGTGTGCCTTGTGACCGTCCATCCCTGGAGCTGTAAAGGAGCTGCACGTGAAGGAGGAAAAAGGAAAAATGTTGTGTTAGCACTTTTGTTCTAAATGTTGTGTTTTGACAGGTAGCATGGAAGAGCAGTGGTCTCTAGAGATTCAGGACAAAGGCCGAGTTACCTGTCCCACGTGCCGGGCTGTGGTGAGGAAGACTGTAGAAGGGCTGAAGAAACATATGCTGAATTGCAGGAAGGTAAGAACACAAGAGATGAGCAATGGTCTCTTTACTCCTCTTCAGCTTACTGATAGAAATACCTGCCTGTTTTGTGTTGCATTTAAAACCAGTTTCATCTCATCACTGTGTCCCTTAGCAAGAGTCCTTTATATATCTGTAAGAACAGTGATTGGTGCTTCTTGCCCAGCCTTTTGCAGGAGGTTTGCGTAGTGAACAAAGGTGTAGTTACTTCATTGTTCCACTAGATTTTAGACTCCGTAAAATCAGTTCTTTGAAGAGAGTTACCAGGCCCAAATAAATTGTTCTGCTCTCCTGCTCCTTTCCCCCAAAGAGTTATCCACTGCTTTGGTTAATTTACAGTTAAATGTACCACATCCTTGTTTGTTTCTAGGAAATGTTCACGTGTCAGCACTGCGGGAAGCAGCTGAAGTCTTCAGCAGGGATGAAATACCACGTCATGGCAGACCATAACAATCAGGTAACACAGCTGCTGTGCATCTGAAACTGCTGCAGGCAGAGCAGGCTTTGGTCCTTCCTGCTACACACAGACACAGGCAGAGCAGGCTTTGGTCCTTCCTGCTACACACAGACACAGGCAGAGCAGGCTTTGGTCCTTTAATGCTACACACAGACACAGAACAGGCTTTGGTCCTTCCTGCTACACACAGATACAGAACATGGAGTGCTTTTTTCCAGTGTTCTAGCTGCTCAAATCTAGTTGAACTGTTATTTTTCCAGTGAGACTTGACATGTGAAAAACAGTGGAATGTTACCAGAGATGCTAGGCATGCAACATCATAGAATGAGGGATCAATTTCTGTTTAGGAAATAAGTCACACATAAAAGGCATTCCCAATCAGAAGGAAAAATATTAGGCTGCAATTTTCAGTCCTTTGCTACAAAGGTGGAGGTTTTTCTTCATCCAGAGCAGACTAGATTTGAGGTAAAATAGCAGAAGCAGCAATTAGTTCTCATGTTTGTTTACTTTAAAAATAGTAATCTAACACTAGATTCGTACTAATACTACAATCTGCTTTTCCTCTTTGCTCTTACTTTGAAGAACGCAATGTCTCCTGTTGTAGCTGTGGAGAATTAGAACTTTTGAAAAGGTCATTTGGAAGTTTGTGTAAAGTTCAGATAATTCACTCTGAATTTTTTGCACGATTCCCAGTACTGCAGTTTCTGAACCTACAGCTGTATTAGTAAATGATGCGGGCCAGGGATCATGTTCTGGCCCTGAGGGTTAGGTCTGTCACTGAATTCTATCTTTTTACTCAATCTAGGTGTACTATTAGGTAAGGTAGGAAATAATATACAGTAACCATCAGAGAGAGAATAAGAGACTTGAGCTGTAGTTCTGCACAGATGAGTGATTGTTACAAGCAGTCTGCTTCACCTTAGTCAGCCTGAGTGGAAACAGTAGGACTATTGAATGTTTAAGATGCATAATTTTCTGTCAGTTTACTCCTTTTAAAGATAATTCCTCTTTGGTTTAACCTCAGTCAGCAGCCAAGCCCCCTGCTGCCCTTCACTCTCTCTCTCACCTACAGGATGGAGGAGAGAATCAAAGTGAGAAAACTCATGTGCTGGGATAAAGACAGCTCAATAGATAAAGCACACAGGCAAAGCAAAACAAGGAACTCATTCACCACTTTGGTAGGAAGGTCCAGGCATCTCCAGGACCACAGGGCTTCATCACACATAGTGGTAGCTTGGTACAGCAAATGCCATCATTTTGAATGTCTGCCCCTTCCTCCTCCTTCCCTCAGCTTTACATGCTGAGCATGGTGGTGCAATATCCTCGTGGTCAGTTGGAGTTGACAGTGTGCTCTGCAGTGTCCTCGTGGTCAGTTGGGGTTGGCAGTGTGCTCTGCAGTGTCCTCGTGGTCAGTTGGGGTTGGCAGTGTGCTCTGCAGTGTCCTCGTGGTCAGTTGGGGTTGGCAGTGTGTTCTGCAATGTCCTCGTGGTCAGTTGGTCAGTTGGGGTTGGCAGTGTGTTCTGCAGTATCCTCGTGGTCAGTTGGGGTTGGCAGTGTGTTCTGCAGTATCCTCGTGGTCAGTTGGGGTTGGCAGTGTGCTCTGCAGTATCCTCGTGGTCAGTTGGGGTTGGCAGTGTGCTCAGCAGTATCCTCGTGGTCAGTTGGTCAGTTGGGGTTGGCAGTGTGTTCTGCAGTATCCTCAGGGGCTGCTCAGCAACAGCAAAACCATGTCTGAGCTCTCAGCAGTTCTCAGCACAGATCCAAAACACAGCCCCACACCAGCTGCCACCCCAGCAAAACCAGCACAGATACAGAAAGTCAGCATTATAGTAAATACATGTCTGTAAAATAATCATTAAGTTGCAGAGATTTAATTATTTTAGAAGCTTTCCTGCCCCAGTGTGAGTAGTGAATTCCCTGTGAGGAGAACTGTGAATGCTGAGCATCCCGTGTTTTTCATTCATCTTTCTGCTGTGCTTTAGCCAATTATGAAGGAGGGAGAAGAAGTGGATGAGCAGCTTGAGCGAGAGCGCCTTCGCAAAGTTCTGAAGCGAATGGGAAAACTGAAGTGTGCAAGGGAGGTAAGCTGCATTGTGCAGAGTGTCAGTTAATCAGCAGTGTCAATTAATCAGCAGTGTCAATTAATCAGCAGTGTTGTATGCATAGACATGAAATGTGAGAGTGCTGTTGAGTGTGCTCTGGTGCTGGCCAGAGCAAGATTTGCTTCAAGACCCCAAGCTATGCTTTTAAGGCAGAGTAGCATAGAGTCTTAGAATGGTTTGGGTTAAAAGAGACCTTTAATGGTCACTTCAATGCCAATTCTTTGTTGCAGATGTTGTCTGTCCGAATAGACAAACATTAAAGTTTTTACCTGCCTGTCTCTGCTCTGTCAGGATGAGTGCCAGTACTTTGGTCAGCAAACTGTGGATCCTGTTCACACTGGAGGTGGAATCCCTTGAAGAATGGTTTTCTTCCATGTATTTTCTTTTTGTTTGACAGGGCTGCACAGGCAGCTTCACCAGCATAATGGGATACCTGTATCATATTAAAAAATGTGGGAAGGCTGCTTCTGAGCTGGAGAAAATGGCTATGAAGTGCCATCACTGTGGGAAAGCCTACAGATCAAAGGCAGGACTTGTCTACCACCTGCGATCGAAGCATGGGCCAGTGAGTGCACCCTGCAGGGGTATCGGGGACTGGGGTGGGACTTTAGCCACTCAGGCTTGAGACACGTGTAGGCTTTTGTCTACTCCTTTGTTGGGTAATTACAGACCACAAATGTTTGCATTTTTCCTGCCCCTGGATTATTTTGTCTTTGATAGTTTCCTTCTAGCAGCAGCTGTTGCTTCTGTATGACTAGGATGAAGTTTCTAATAGTAAATCAGCATGGCAGCAGAAAATGACCTGACTTTGGCTCCATGAAAGAGTGATGCTAACATAACTTGTGAGATGCTTTCCTTTGCTCTTAAAGGACTCACCATTGGAGCAGAACAGGCAGTCTTGTTGTCCATGAGGGTTTTACAGTGAATGATGGAATACCTTTCAAGACTAGCAACTCCATGAAGCTCTCTGCTTGAGCCTCACTGCTGTGATCCCTGTGAGCAGTTCTGGGGGTCTGTCTGACCAATGGGATGCACTTCTGTCCCGTGTCTGTGACAGTAAACCATAGCTGATGCAGCCTGTTTATGAGGAGTTTGGCAAAACATTTATTCCCTGTATTTAGTGTAACTGAAATAGGAAGCAGTGAAAGAGACTCACCTTTTTGGGCCTTCATTGCAGGTCACCTTCCTCCATGAGGAGAGAACAGAGAACCTGAAAGAAATGAAACGGGAGCAAAACAGCGCAGGCAGAGTGCAGAGGAGATCTGCAAAGGTGGCAATCTACTATCTCCATGAGCTGGCAGGAGAGGAGCTGGCCAAAGAGTGGCCCAAAAGAAAAGTTCTGCAGGACTTGATTCCTGATGACCGGAAGGTACAAAGCCTTAAAAATGCTACATAGGGTCCAAGTTTATACCTGCACATCTAATGCGTGTTGTACTGGCTCCTATGCCGTGTTTGTGGCACATGGAGAGCAGTGTGTTGTGTGGGGCCTGGGTTCTGCTCTCTCTCTCCCCCCCCCACCCCAGTACTTCTGTAGCAGCAGTTGTGTGGGGCAGTGTTTGTTCAGGCAGGCTGTGATCACTGTAGAGTCCTGTTGCTGGAATTCCCAGGGGGCAGAAGGAACAGGGGCTGTCATGGATCGCTCCTGCCATGCTGTAAGGCCCCAGCAATCCTTCCAGTCTCTGATACTTGCTGTGCTGTTTCACAGTGCTTTAGACTTCAGAGTTTCCAGTAGTATCCTTTAGGCTGTGAGTGAAAGCCAGAGGAAAACGATGGCTCTCAGCAGGGTAAGGACATTTAGAGCAATTGCTGTAGTCAAGGCAATGGGAAGTTTCAGATTCTGATATTGTGGGGTTTTCCAGATTCACTTATGTTTCTAGAGGATTGGTGAGACAAGAGAACATTGATTATTGGGAGTTTGCCCGTTAGAGTAGGAGAAGAGATAGCACTTCTGTCTCGGCCTAGAGGAGGAAATTCTGCACAGGCAGCATTACTTCCAGCTCTCGATTCCATCTTTGTCTCAGCTGAAATACACTCGTCCTGGACTGCCCACATTTAGTCAAGATGTGCTGTGCAAATGGAAAACGGAGATAAAGATGTACCGAAGAGTCCACTGCCCAAATCAGGTAATCTTTAACTGTTTCTGAAGCCCCAGAGGGGATAGATTTCAATTCTGTATGAGCCAGCAGCTTCCCACAACCCTGGAACTGCAGTTGGTCTCTCTGTGGGAGACAAATCCTGCTCCATCTCAGTATGGATGTTTAGTGTAATCAAGGGCCTGTTGAGTCTTGGGGATGTCTGGGGATGTTCCTTTTGTCTTTTGCATCAAAGTGCCCTGGGTTGATCCTTTTGGGAATGTGTGTGAATACCTGAGAGCCAGTAACTTGGTGTCAGGCTGGTACAGTTTTCTCATCCAGGTGGGCAGTTGGTCCATTTGGAGGTTTGAATAGTGGAAAATGACAGGCCTCTGCCTTTCTATCTAAATCTATTCACAGAAGGAAGGAGTAGAGTTGGAAATACAAGAGTGAAGAGACTTTGTGTGGGACAGCACTTCAGTTTTCTTCATTGTACTAGACCAGCTTTAAGGTCTTTTCAACCTGGCCTTGAGCATTTCCAGGCATGGGGCAGCCACAGCTTCTCTGGACAACCTGTGCCAGGGCCTCAGCCCCCTGACAGGGAAGGATTCCTTCCCAGTATCCCATCCAGTCCTGCCCTCTGGCAGTGGGGAGCCATTGCCCCTTGTCCTGTCATTCCAGATCCTTGTCCAAAGTCCCTCTCTGGCTCTCTTGGACCCCTTGGACTGGAAAGCTTTGTTGTAAGGCATTGTGAAAAACTGTCACCAGTCAGATCCAGTGGGAACAAATGGCCCCACTGGTGGAGGTGGTGGACATCTCCATGTGGTGGTTGCTGTCAGAGAGCCAAGGGTCAGTGGCAGCTGCCCTCTGGGTTTGGTTGGTCTGTGGTGCCTTCCCTGTGCCCTCCCCTCCCCTATACCCAGCACTTTCTCCCCAGTATTCAGCATCATTTAGCATGATCATTTAAAATTATAGCATCATTTTCAAGGTCAGAATTGCAGCCCTGTTGTCTATGGAGAGTCTGCAGAGAGCAGCTGTGCTGTCACCACCAGTAACCCAGCACCATGTCCTGCTCCTGCCTCCTGTTCTGGGCCCTGGGCTGGGGGCTGAGCACAGTGTGGTACCCCAGCACTGATGCCTGGAGCTGCCCATGGGCCAGGCCTCTGAAGCTGCTGAGATCAGCCTGTGGGGTGCTGTGCTCCTGCTCTGTGCCAGAGACATGAGCAGTGCAGGAGAAGTGTCTTGTACCTGCTCTGTGTGCTCTGCTTGAAATTGTTCTCTGTTGCACTTCAGGCAGAAAGCAAACTATCATTGTAGTCAGGCTGTTGATAGAGTAGGAGAGTAACTGTTGCAGGAGTCTCTTTTTTATGTCCAAGTGTGCTCAGAAACTGGAAATATAAATACTAAGGTTACTCTTCTAATGGTCTTTTTGCCAGAAGCTTTCTGGCAGTGGAGGATTGGTATCTGCCTCCCTCTACCTCTCTTTTGCACTTTTGGGATTGGCCTCCAGACATAATAATGCTGTATTGTCCAGGAAGGAATGATTTCTTGCTAGCATGTAGTTCACATTTGTTTTTTTTACTTTTTCAGGGTTGTGAATCTGTGTATGGCAGTGTCTCAGGACTCAAGTCTCACCTTGGCACATGTACCTTGGTTGGTAGCCTTCCTCTTCATAGCCCCACTCTCCATGTCCCTCAAGCTCTTATCCTGCCACCTGCTGATCTGAGATCCTCACAAGTTCATGGATTCATGGAATGGTTTGGGTCGGAGGGGCTCTTACGGATCACCTCATTCCAGCCCCCAGTTTGGGTGCTCCCCTGTGTGCTAAGGGTGTTGCCATCGTAAACAATGCCTGAGAGCAGGAGAAAGCCCCTTGCTGGCACTCCTTGTACTTACACAGGAGAAAGCACCTTGCTGGCATTCCTTGTAATGACACAGGAGAGAGAAAGCCCCTTCCTGCATTCCTTGTAATGGCACAGCAGTTCCACCTGTAGGCTCACAGCTTCAAGAGCAGCTTTTCCAGGTGCCCTGCTGGAGACCTTGTGGCATCTCAGAGAGCAGTTCTGTGCCTTGTGGGCACAGCTGCTCACTCATGGCAGTGCTGCTGTGGCTAAAACTGTCTGCTATGCATGAGAGCTTCTAGTTTTTATTGCTGAATTCTATCTGAGCAAGATGTAAATGAAATCTATAGGGTTATCAGCCTCCTGGTCCAGCAACTCTTGATGGAATTTTGTTTGTTTTTGTTTTGTTTTGATGCCAGGGAGACTTTGTGGCTGGTAAATACAAGTGTCTCCTGTGTGAGAAGGAGTTCACTTCAGAGAGTGGGGTCAAATATCACATCAACTCTGTGCACGCTGAGGTAAGGCAGGCAGAGGGAACCTCAAAACTCAGCATGCTGGAGGTGGGGAGAGTGTCTTAAGAAGAAAATGCTCGATGTGTGCCATGTTTTACTTTTTCCTTTACTTTTAACCCTGTTGGGAACAGGGTCATTAAACTTAGCTGGTCTATGTGTTAGTCTGGGGAGTAAGTAAGTGTTGTGTCATGTCACATGCCTTGTCCCAAGCTGCTGCTGCTCTGTTCAGCTCTGCAGCTCTGCAGCATTTCCTGTGCCTTAACTAAGCAAATGTCAAATCAAATCTGAATCCTCTGAGACACAGTGACACCTAAGGAGGCACATCAAAGAACAGTGTTGTTAGGCAGTTGTCTTTCCAGATCTTACCTTTCAGGGAAACCTTGTCCCACAAGGCAGCTATGTTGTAAGCCCTGATAGGCTTTATTTGGTATTTCCACCACGATCAGTACCAACCTGTTGCTTTCTAAACCTGCAGGACTGGTTTGATGTGAATACCACAACCACCAAAAGCTTTCAGAAGCTAATCAAAATTCGCCAAAGGGAAGAGCAGAAGAAGCAGCGGAAGAAACGTCCTTTGAGCAGGGGCAGAAAGAAGAGAGCCAGCAGCCTGGCTGCCAAGAAGCTCCCTGCTGTTGGAGCTGATAAAACGAGGAGTAAGAGAGGTCGCCCACCACGAGCACACAACGAGAGCACGGGCAGTGAGGAAGGGGCACCTCAAGTTGCACAGAAAGCTGAAGTTCCAAAAACCAGCCGCAAGCGAGGCCGAAGTAAATCCTTAGAAGATGAAAAGGAGTAATCCTAAAGCTTTTCAGCTACAAGCCCCACTTCTGTCAGGCTCATAACCCACAGCACTAATATAAGCAGCTGAATGTCTTTGGGACTGTGACTCAGTTCTGCAGGGGACTTTGATACTGAAACATCTGGTCAGTTGTGAGGAGTTCAAGCCAAAGCTGCGGTGCAGAGGCTGCTTCTGCCAGTGGAGTTCCTTTAGACAGTGGCACTCACAGTGTGATTCCTGCTCTGGTTGCAGCCTCAGTTTGGTCATACTAGTTGCTTGTATAGTGGTTTCCAGTACAGCAAGTGTCTGTTTTGTCATCTTCCTCTGATGTGTGAGATCAGGGTTCTTTTTTACAGTTCTTCTCAAAAGGGACTGACTAGCACAATGTTTGGGTCTCTTCAGCGGGGAAATCCTTTCTTGCACAGAATGCACCCACACTGAACATGAGAACAGTGCTGTGCAGAATGCAAAGACTGCCTTGCCCTGTCACTCTCCTGTCTGTTCTCAGCAAGGCTGCTACAAAAGAGACCTTCTCAGTGCTTGCTGTATCCTGTTGCACAAAGCTCTATTTCATACCCCAGCATTTCAGCTCAGCACCAGACAGCACCAGACTTGGAAGGGATGGAAGGTCATTATTACCCTTGTCAGGAACCCACTGTTCCTCCTGCATCTGTCTCCTGTAATGTTGGACATTAAACATGTGTAGAAAGTCTTCCAGTGCTGCAAAAGCTGAATGCTCTCAAGCCTTTGGAGATTCACCAGCCTTTTAGAGACCTTGGTATACCTGATGTGCTGAGGTGGCCTTTGTGTGCCCATTGAAGCTGTTCCATGCTCACCTGAGAGACACACTGCAATTCAGTGCATCCCTCCATGAGCAGCCTGCTGGTGCTGGGACCAGGCTCCACGAGGCTGCCTTGCCAGCATGGGTTCCTTATCATGCCAGTGCTCCCACAGTGTCTTTTCCCCCTGCTCTGCAGATACCCCTTCACTGTCTTACATAACCAGTTTCTTTTCAACACTGCCTCTCTGTGCAAGTGAGGCATAATAGCAGTGGCTTCCCTGTGTAGAAAAGGTTAAAAGAAGAGGGGTCACCATTTTAAGTCATGTTGTTGGCATTGTCTCTGGACCATAAGGAATAATATCTTTCTGTCTCTATAAATCATAGAATGTGAAGGGATTGGAATGGACCTTAAAGATCAATTAGTGTCACCCCCTGAGCAGGGAAACGTCTCACTAGAGCAGGTGGCTCCAGGCCTTACCCAGCCTGGCTTTGAGCAGTGCCAGGGCTGGGGCATCCACAGCCTCCCTGGGCAGTGTCTGAATGCAGCAGATGTCACAGAAGCTGGCAGGAAGCAGCAGCACAGGCAGTCCTGGTTTTTAAAGAATGAGTTCTCCAGACTCTGTCATCCGAAGACCCACCATACCAGAAAATTGCAGAATTTGCACTGTGGGACAAAGTTGCCGGTGCTGACATTGCCAGGGAAGGCCTGGCAGTGTGTGGGGAGCAGGCAGGTTTGTACCTGTGTGTCAGTACCAGCACAATCCCATTGTTCTGACAGCAGGGGATAATGCAGGGCCAAGGGGGTCTCCAGAGCTGCCTTTGGAACAGGTTCTGCTGCGTTTGCAGGTGCTGTGCTGAAAGCAGACGTGGAGACTGTGCAGGGGTGGAGAGTCTGCAGTGAGATGGGCAAGAGCAGAAGACAACAAAATAAAATGTCACCAGTGCGAGAATGTGGTTTCTTGTCTGTTTGCTGTGTGGTGTTCTTGGTGCCATCCCTCCTCCCCCAGCACAGCCCAGCTGCTGCAGGGCTGTCTGTCCTGCTGCATGTTTGTCCTGCTGCAGGGCTGTCCATCCCACCTGCAGGGCTGTCTGTCCCACCTGCAGGGCTGTCTGTCCCACCTGCAGGGTTGCCCTACATGCTCTGGTGCTGTTCAGCTGTCTTTGTGGTTTCTCTTCGGAACTCCACAGTGCTGTACTTGGAGCAAACATTCACTGCATTCCCACTGAGTACAATAAAGCTAGGAATTAAAGAAGGTTTTTCATAGTGATTTTCAGTCTGGAGTCCTGGTTCCTGTCATTTATGAGTTACTGACTAGACCTGCTCTCTAGACATGGATACTTTGTGAGCACTTGGGTTTTGTCGTTACTTCAGTAGCCTGGCACATGGAAAAAAGCATTCTCCAAGGATCCATCCGTGGCACATGGAAAAAAGCATTCTCCAAGGATCCATCCGTGTCAACAGCGCAACAGCAGATTGTTTGTGGGACTGGCTCAAGCTGGTGTGAGCTGGTGGCACTGCTGCCAGTGCACGGTTTGTGAGGAGAGAGATCTGTCCTGGAGCTCCTGCGTGCTGCTGCAATGGGGCCAGGGCAGCATTGCTGCTGTGTTCCTGCATACTGCTGCAGTGGGGCCAGGGCAGCATTGCTGCATGCTGCAGCGGGGCCAGGGCAGCTGTGCTGCTCTGCTCTGAGGGCAGGGGATCCAGCAGAGAGGCAGAACCGCCTCCCTCACCTCACCTGCTGCAGAGGCAGCCCCGGGCCCTGGTGGTTCCTGGGCTGGCAGTGCACAGCCAGATTGTGTTAGCCCGGTTTTGTTACCCCTTGTCCCCGGGCTGCTCTCCATCCGTGGATTCCCCAGGTTTCTCTGGCTGCCATCCCTCTCCTCCAGAAGATGAATTGCACCAACAGCTCAGGTGGGCAGCAGGCCCTGGAGGAGCGCTGCCCACTGCCCACAAACTGCTCCTTGCCGTTACCAATTTACCGAGCAAGTTTGTGTTAGGAGGAGGTGCGGTTCTGAAGGAATCAGAAGTAACAAAAGAGACCAGCTGGTCACTCAGTACTTGTTGCAGTGGTTCATTGTACTAAAAATGCTGTGTCTTCTCATTGGCACTTGTTTTATTTCAGCCTCTGTATCCCACACTGTTGAGTCCTGGTAGCAGAAGTAGCTTTAGGGTAGCAGAAATTTCTTCCTGCATATTTGATTTGTAGTCATCATTAACTCCACACATAATTTGCTGTATGAGCTAAAGAGGCTTGCTAGTGTCAGTCTAAACAGCTTTTTCTTTTTTTCTGTGGTGCATTGTTCTTTGCTGACATGTTATGTATCAATTGGTGCATTTTTCACTTTTAAAGTCCAGGGGGATGAACCAGCAACCAGCTGCAGTGTTCTGTAACAGTCTTGTTTATGTAAGATAGGAGAATGACCTTGCTCTGCTCTCACCTACTTCTTCTTGTCCTCAACTCCCTCACTACACTGTTAATATTCACTTTTACCCTCTTAAGCACATTTTTCAGTTGTTCTGCAAATGCCTCTGAGAACTCATTTCTTTTGTTTCTAGAAACTCAACGGGGTTTAAGGCCAGACAGCACACGATGAACATATTCTGAAACATTGTGGTGTATTTCACAGAACTACTCTAGCAGATACCTTAATAACTATGTTTTGTACAGTAACTTTTCCAGAAAGCTTGGGTTTAATATGCAGATTCTCTTTGCAATTGCTATGTAATTTCATTAACATTCTTGATAAAGAATAGCTGCAGAGTATGGGATTCTCTAGGACAAATCCTTATTTACAATTATTTAATATCAAGCATTTAATGATTCCGCCAATGCTTGTATAACATGTGGGGCCAAAAACAAGGCCTTAGAGAAATTTATGATGTCAACAGCTACTTTTACCAAAATGGACTTGTAATTAATTAAAGAATAATATTTACAGAAAACTCTTCTCTGTGAAACCACATTGGCTGGGTCTTACTTATGATGCCCTTGGATGTCAGTTGTTGGTGTGTCTGGGAGACAGACTAAGTTGTGCTTACACTCATCACACAGTTTGTCTTTTTTTAAATATTGGCACACTTTAGTTTTGCTTTGGGGGCCTGGAGGGATTTTTTTGTAGAAGGAGAGAGAATATATTTTGGTTTGGGAGTTGTTCTGTTTTGGTTTTTCTTAATCCTTAAGGATTTCCCCATTGTTCCAAGATTTGTTAAATGTCGTTAATAATTCAGTAATTTTCATGAGATCACATACCATCCTTCCTGCAAGTTATGCAATGCAGTAGCTTTAAGATTTAAGCTCATTTAATAATGTTGCAAAAAATTGAGCTGTTCTGTTGAGAGGAAACTGTCACAGGGTGCACTTCCCACAGAGATAGGCGGTGCAGTTTGTCATTCCTGCCTGCATGGAACAGTCTGGTGCTGAGTGTGGCACACACAGATATCCAGTGCAGTTTGTCATTCCTGCCTGCGTGGAACAGTCTGCTGCTGAGTGTGGCACACACAGATATCCAGTGCAGTTTGTCATTCCTGCCTGCATTGTACAGTCTGCTGCTGAGTGTGGCGTGTGAGGATGAAATCATTGCAGTCATGCACTCAGCTCTCTCACTGTCAGCCTGGGGTGCATCCCATTAGTTCAACATTTCTCCATTGGTGAGGACTCCACACCTGTGCCAGGCCAGCTCTTCCTCTGCTTCACTGTCCTTGGAGTGACATTACCTATGAATCAAATGTGTCCCTGTGCCACTGCAGTGTTTGGCAGCAGAGCCATGGCCTGGGAGCAGCTTCTGGAGTGGCATTACCTACAGATCACGTTTCCCTGTGCCACTGCAGTGTTTGGCAGCAGAGCCATGGCCTGGAGCAGTCTGGTCCTCGGGGCTTGCTCGGTGACCTGCCCTTGCTGGCCAGTGGAGGGTTAATGTCATCCTGGGGTGCTGTGGGACTGATGCGGGTAATGAAACCAGCACTAAACATGACATTATTTCTCCAAGTGTTGCTTGGCTCTGAGAGCCAGCTGCTTTCAGAATTAAGTAGGTCAATCTTCTCATTAAAATATAGAGGAATGAGAGTGAGATTGGAGGGGCGGTGGCTATATTGGACAGCTCTGCTGAGACATTAATTAGCACAGTGTCCTCTTTTATACCTGCTGGATTGGGTCCAAAAACCCATCTGAGTTAGGCTCAAAGGTCTTCTGAATTGGAGGCTTCTGTTCTCAAAGAGCGCAGTTGCATTTCAGAAGCAAGCCTCTGTCTTTTTTCGGAGCAGGTAACAAAAGCCAGGCAGTTATTCAGACACTGGACCATGACCAGAACCAGAGACGGGGTCCCAGTGATTCCTGGGGAGGCAGACCCAAAGTAAAGCTTAGGAAAATCACAGCAAGTTCTGTCAGCGTTTTATCCAGTTCCTCCCCATGGCCAAGGAGGCTCTTGGTCCTCTGTGCCCCTGCAGCGTGGGCTGGTCCCTCGGCTGTCCCTGGGCACAGCCCAGGCAGGCAGAGCTGCCCCGGGCAGGATGGGTGGCACCCGTGGCACCCGGGGGTGGTGGCCAGGACAGGTGGCACCCGTGGTGCCAGGGGGTGGTGGCCAGGACAGGTGGCACCCGTGGTGCTGTTTTTGTGGGCAGCTCCTTCACGTCACCTGAGCCCAGCCCGTGCTCAGTAAGGGCTGCAGGAAGGAGGAGGGCTCACATGCAGGGGAAGGATGTGAATGGGAGACAGACTTTGTCTGGTTCAGGTACTTGGTAAAGAGGTAAACCTCAAAGAAGACGTTTCCACACATGGAATCATGGAACACTTGGGGTTGGAAGGTTTAAATGTCAACTTCAAATGTCACCTTTAAATATCAACCAGGCCAAGGCCCTGCCATGAGCAAGATTGTCTTCTACTAGATCAGGTTGCTCAGAACCCCATCCAACCTGACCTTGAATGCTTCCAAGGATGGGATGTTGCATACAGGTAAAGACAGTATAAAACAAAGACCTTATAAAATATCGTTTAGGCCCTACTAGTCTAGCTAAGCTAGCAGTTAGCTTGTAACTTCCCATATAAAAAAATCGTAAGAATGAAAGCAGTTAGCACAACAAACTATTCTAGTAAGAAAACTGTCTGCACCTGTAATAAACAAGAAACCTGTCCCATAAAAATCAAAAAACAAAATATGTGAACTAACCAAAAATAGAGAGATTTAACAAACATACACCCCAGTCATTTACCAACCAATAAACTAAATATCAGTATATTGTTAGTCAATTAAGTATAACATGGTACCTTCTAATATTTCCTACAAATATAAGCTTTGTAAATAGAGAATGGGCTTTTTCTGCATGAAGAAACTGGATCCCATGTGTTTTACTGCAACATGGGGACACTCACCACCTCTCTGGGCAGCCTGTATGTGTCTCTGGCCACACTCATTGTGAAAAACTTCCTTACATCTGCTCTAAATTACCTCTCCTTCAGTTTAAACCATCGCTCCTTGTCCTATTGCACCGGGCCCTGCTCAAGAGTCCATCCCCATCATTCCTGTGGGCACTGGAGGGGCTCTGAGCTCTGCCTGGATCCTTCTGTTCCCAGACTGAGCCCCCCCAGCTCTCCCAGCCCTGCAGCAGCTCCATGGCCTCCTCTGGTCCCACGCCAGCAGCTCCAGGTCCTGCCTGTGCTGGCAACCTCAGAGCTGAATATCTTCAATCAGATTGTGCTGCAGCTGCAGCTGGAATTTCCAAAAACATTTGACAAGGCCCTGGACCTCTTTAAAAAGCAAGGCTGCCATGCATTGAGCAGGATGGTTGTCTTGTTAAGGGCCAGAGGAAGCATTTGGATGAGACATTTGGCATTTTCAGGGGAGTGAGGACAGTGGGGGAACCCTACAGGGATCCACATAAACACTGGACTGTTCAAAATCTTTCCCTCATGGCACAGGAAGTAAACAGGCAGGGACTAAGGTCAGGTTTGAGGATTACATGGAGCAGTAAAAAAGAAAAGGTAACCATGAAGAAGGGCTAAAGCATCTTAGAATACTGAGTGGCTGGGAGATGAAATGGCAGATGAAATTCAGTATTACAAAACGAAAAGGGCCCAAATAACATCTATATATTGTCCTTGCAGCCCCCTAAAGATGGTTTGCATTGGTGATCAAAATGGGGATATCCTGAAAGCCTACAGGATCTTACTGCTGACCTCCTTCCTCATCAAAACATCTTGCCATGCTACACCAAACACCATCATTCAGGACAGACTGCAGCCACCCTGGCCCAGGCCCCGGAGCTGCTGCAGAGCACAGGCAGAGCAGGAGGGCACCTCCACAGGCAGAGCAGGAGGGCACCTCCACAGGCAGAGCAGGAGGGCACCTCCACAGGCAGAGCAGGGAGGGCACCTCCACAGGCAGAGCAGGGAGGGCACCTCCAGCCCCGTGCCCTGGCTCCACCTGCTGCCCCAGCCCCTGCCTGCTGCAGGGACAGGGCACACCCTGGCACAGGGGCTGGCTCAGAGCTCTGGGGCTGCTCTGCACCCGGGTGGGTGGCTGGGTCCAGTCTCTCCTGTCCCTGGCCACCTCCATCACCAGCCCCTGAGGCAAGGACTGCCCCGAGCAGCCCTTGAGCAGGACAGGGAGGTTCTGTGGCACCACACCCCCGCCAGGCCTGGTGCACACAGTGGCTCTCAGTCACAGGGGCTCCCAGTGCCCTGTGTCACTGTGCCAGTGCCCCGTGTCACTGTGCCACTGCCCCGTGTCACTGTGCCAGTGCCCTGTTTCACTGTGCCAGTGCCCCATGTCACTGTGCCACTGCCCCGTGTCACTGTGCCCATGCCGTATCACTGTGTCAGTGCCCTGTTTCACTGTGCCAGTGCCCCGTGTCACTGTGTCAGTGCCCTGTTTCACTGTGCCAGTGCCCCGTGTCACTGTGCCAGTGCCTTGTCTCGCTGTCCCGTGTCCCCGTCCCATGCCATGGAGGCACAGGCATCGCCCAGGCTTCCCCTCCTGCCCCCTTGGCTCTGCCCCAGGCTCGTGGAGTCCTGCACAGCTGGGCAGGTGGGCTCAGCACTGCACTGAACACAAACGGGGGGCACAGCCAGGCTGGCTGCCAAGCACACGCTCTCCCCTTTCTCCAGAACCTCATCTCTGCTCCCAAATTATGGGAACAGTCAGCACAAGAAAACACAAGGAGCAGATCCCAGTGCCAGTGATGCAGCTGGCAAATTACTTTGGCGCTGTCAGAAGCAATGCCAGGGAGAAGGTGTCAGGAGAATGGCAGCAAGAAAGAGGTGGAGGAGTGGCTGGAAATGAAATCCACATTCTGCAGTCTCATCCTGAGAGGACAATCAGCCCTGGACCCATGTGGGCCAAGCCAGCAGGGACTGAAGCTCTGCCCCTGACGTGGAACAGGCCATGCCAGCCTCTGCAGCAGCCACGGAGATGCTTGGCAGCTGTCAGGCATTGAAAGAGAAGCTGTCAGCACATCCCCCTCAGTTTCATAGTTTCTAGGCTAAACAACTCAGCCTAATTTAGGCTTTCACCATAAGCTGCTTTGCCCAAAACTCCTTTTTAAGGGAATTGTATTGGGTTTGCACGGCAGGGTTTTGGTAGAGGAGGGGGTTACAGGGATGGCTTCTGTGAGAAGCTTCTAGAAGCTTCCTCCACGTCCAGCAGAGCCAAAGCCAGCTGACCCCAAGACAGACCTGCTGTGTGCCAAGGGAGAGCCCATCAGCAGTGGTGGCAGTGCCTCTGGGATTTAAGAAAGGAAAAACTGTGCACAGCAGCAGCCAGAGAGAGGAGCCAGGGTATGTGAGAGCAGCAGCCCTGCAGTGCCCCAGGCCATGCAGCAGGAATGAGAGGAGGTGCCCCAGGCTCTGGAGCAGGGATTCCCCTGCAGCCCATGGGGTCCAGGGGTAGCAGGGACCCACCCAGAGCCCAAAAAGATCCAGTCAGGAGCAGAGACCCACCTGCAGCCCATAGAGGAGCACATGGGAGAGCAGAGGAAGAGTGTGAGGACCCTCCCCCTGAGAAGGAAGCAGTGCCAGAGATATGCTGCGATGAATTGATCCCATTCCCTGTCCCACTGCACTGCTAAGGGGCAGGAGGGAGAGAACTGGGAAGTGAAGCTAAGCTGGGCAAGACAGGAGGGTTAATGAGAATGTGGTTTTATTATTTGGTTTTATTCCTCATTGCCCTACTTTGGCTTGATTGGTAATATATTAAAGTAATTTCCCAAAATTGAGTCTGTTTTGCCCATGACAGTAACTGGTGAGTGAGCTCTCCCTGTCCTTATCCCAATCCATGAGTGTATCATTATACTTTCTCTTCCCTGCCCAGCTGAGGGGGAGAGTGATGGAGCAGCTTTGATGGGCACTGGTGTCCAGGCAGGGTGAGCCCAGCTTTGATGGGCACTGGTGTCCAGGCAGGGTCAGCTTTGATGGGCACTGGTGTCCAGGCAGGGTGAGCCCAGCTTTGATGGGCACTGGTACCCAGGCAGGGTCAGCTTTGATGGGCACTGGTGTCCAGGCAGGGTGAGCCCAGCTTTGATGGGCACTGGTACCCAGGCAGGGTCAGCTTTGATGGGCACTGGTGTCCAGGCAGGGTGAGCCCAGCTTTGATGGGCACTGGTGTCCAGGCAGGGTCAGCTTTGATGGGCACTGGTGTCCAGGCAGGGTCAGCCCAGTTTTGATGGGCACTGGTGTCCAGGCAGGGTCAGCCCAGCTTTGATGGGCACTGGTGTCCAGGCGGGGTCAGCTTTGATGGGCACTGGTGTCCAGGCAGGGTCAGCCCAGTTTTGATGGGCACTGGTGTCCAGGCAGGGTCAGCCCAGCTTTGATGGGCACTGGTGTCCAGGCAGGGTCAGCCCAGCTTTGATGGGCACTGGTACCCAGGCAGGGTCAGCCCAGTTTTGATGGGCACTGGTACCCAGGCAGGGTGAGCCCAGCTTTGATGGGCACTGGTGTCCAGGCAGGGTCAACCCAGCTTTGATGGGCACTGGTGTCCAGGCAGGGTGAGCCCAGTTTTGATGGGCACGGGTGTCCAGGCAGGGTCAGCCTTGATGGGCACTGGTGTCCAGGCAGGGTCAGCCCAGGGAGCTTCCCAGGCAGTGCCAGGTGAGTTTTCTCCCCCCTATAGCCCCAGCCCCTGACTGGACACTGAACCCAGAGGAGATCCCAACACTAACAGGCAGGGAATGGGGCACGGAGCCAGAGCAGGGTCCTTGCAGGCTGTGTGTCCATTGCAGAGAGCCACAAGCCCCCCTTTTGTATGGCAGCTGCTCACTGCAGAGCAGCCCTTGCCTTGGCAGAGGCTCAGTGTTTGCCCAGTGCTCCATTCTCTTGATGAAGAGGGCTAAGTGCCTCACATTCAGCGCTTTGTGCTTTTATCTGAGCAATAACAAATAAACTTTTTCCTAGGGGTGGGCTTTAACAGAGCTGCTCATCGACTTTAATCAGTTGTGTGCTCACTGACCATGACACTGCTGAGTGCTTTTGCTGTTGATAGACCTGTCAGATCACTTGGCTTTTCACCTTCACCAGGCTTTGGTGGCTTCATGTGCTGTAAATGAACTGGGAAAGGGCTGAGTAGTAACACTATTATGAATACATTGGCACACAGGAAACCCACATCTCAAACACCATATGCTGTCTAGTTGTCCCATACTAAAAGGGTAAAAAAGAAATTATCAGTTGTGAAAGATGACCGGGGTCTGCTGTGCTGCAGATGGTGCAGTGCAGATAGATAGCAAACTGATATTACTTGTTTCTTACAATAGAAGCTAGGAAGCACCAGAATAAGTAATTGGGCATCTGGTCTAAATGAAACAGAATAAATTACTTTTCACAATGCACATAATTACACAGCAAAACTCTTGACTTCACAATACCCTGTGATAACAGAACGTATAAATGTCTGTTCTTGGGCAGTACTGAATTCCCCAAATCCAATTATGCAGCAGATGGTAAAAAGATGCCATCATAGGATATATAAACAAAGACAAAAGGAGGATCAGGAGTTATTAATGATCAGTGCGTACTAATGATTAGCAGATTGACTTTCCACATTTAATGAAGTTCATGAAGTGTTTATGAAGTGCTGATATCCATAGACTGGTGACAGGTCTGATCCTGTTCCTTGGCTGAGGACCATAGGGCACTTCCCTGCAGCAGCTTTATAGAAAATGTCTGTGGTTTGCTCTCCATTGTAATTATCCTCACAGGGAATTAGTGTGTTCATTCCCACTTCCATGGGAGAGAAATGGAGGACACAGCAGACAGCACACAGACTTGGCAAAGTGAGTGGGAATGAACCCTCACAGCAACTTTGGACATTTCCTTTCAGTGAACATGGAGACAGCAGCAAGGCAGCCCTGGAGAGAGGGAGGACAGGGTGGGCAGGCATGGGGCTGGTTGGGAGACGGGGTCTGGGGATGCAGGGGCAGGTCTGGCATCCACACCCTGCCCAGCCCTCCTCCAGCCCAGGCAGGCACTGTTTGGGGGGCAATGCCCAGCAGGACAAGGCCAGGCAGGCACTGCCTGAGGGGCAATGCCCAGCAGGACAAGGCCAGGCAGGCACTGCCTGAGGGGCAATGCTCAGCAGGACAAGGCCAGGCAGGCACTGTTTGGGGGGCAATGCCCAGCAGGACAAGGCCAGGCAGGCACTGCCTGAGGGGCAATGCTCAGCAGGACAAGGCCAGGCAGGCACTGTTTGGGGGGCAATGCCCAGCAGGACAAGGCCAGGCAGGCACTGCCTGAGGGGCAATGCTCAGCAGGACAAGGCCAGGCAGGCACTGTTTGGGGGGCAATGCCCAACAGGACAAGGCCAGGCAGGCACTGTTTGGGGGGCAATGCCCAGCAGGACAAGGCCAGGCAGGCACTGCCTGAGGGGCAATGCTCAGCAGGACAAGGCCAGGCAGGCACTGCCTGAGGGGCAATGCCCAGCAGGACAAGGCCACTGAGCCACTGTTTGAGGGGCAAGGACAAGGCCAGGCAGGCACTGTTTGGGGGGCAATGCCCAGCAGGACAAGGCCAGGCAGGCACTGTCTGAGGGGCAATGCTCAGCAGGACAAGGCCACCTGAGTCACAGCCACAGTTGCTAGCGACTCCCATAGGCACAGCTGGTTCACAACTGTCCATGAAAGGCTGTGGGGCAGGAAAAAAGGGCAGCCAGAATGTGGGGAAAGAGTTGCAGGAGTTTTGTGTCCCAGGAGGGGAACAGTCACAGAGCTCCAGGACCCCCCGATCAGGACCCAGATATTGCAGGTCACGTCGTGCTTTCCTAAATCTGTGAACACTCATCTCACACCAGTTAGCAGCTAACTAAAGGTTAGATTAGGGACAAAAACCCACACATCTCTTGTGGGTTTCATTTTATCAATAACATTTATACAGTACGAAGTATGGGTCAGATTCTGCACAGGCAGAATCAATCCAAACCTTTCCCAGCTGCAGAGGTCAATTGCTGATGTGCTGGGAGTCCTGGCTGGTGTGTTCCTCTGGTGGGCAGAGGAAGGTGACAGCAGGGTGATGTGATCCAGGTACAGGGGACTCCGGCATCATGGGCAGGACGTTCTCCTGCTGCCAGCACCACCCCCAGAACCTCGGATTTGCTAGAGGCAGGCTGGGACTCCAGAGCCTGGAGGCCAGGCTATAGAGGTGAGGCTGAGATCTTGAGGCTGCTGCTGGATTTCCCCACTGAATTCTAAGTACAAGGCACTTCAAGGCATATAATACAATTTAGATGCATTAGTTCCTGATTTGTGATTGCAAATTGAATTTTGCCTGGCCAAAATCCCAAATACCCAAGTGATAATTAAATGTGTGTGGAGAATTTGCACTCTCAGTATGTATTATTTATAGACTGAACCCACAAATGCAAATGTCATCACTGCTCCCAAAGCAGACCATGCAGCCTGGGCACAGACAATCCGGAATTCCCAGGATTGTCCTAAATGCCACAGCATGTCCTTTTCCATGGCCAGCACTGATCCAGAAGGTGTGTGAAGCCCGGGAATGCCAGCCAGCCAACAGTGATGCCTTGGGCGATCAGACACAAAATTCCCCAATCACAGCATAATTCTCACCCTGCACAAGCCATTGGGCTGCATCCTGGAGCACAGGAAAAGGACATAGAGCCTGAACCACTTTTAAGTATTTTGGGGGGAAGGATGCAAAATAAACTGTCCCACAGTGATAATGGGCACCTGTTTCTGCTATCAAAAAAATGGCACTGCTCACTGATACCTAACAGTGACAGCACTGAGCTTTCCAAATAACCTGTCTGAGCACTCCTGCACAGGCCAGAGCAGTGCTGGGCAAGCCAGGGATCCTTGCCTGGTGGCAAAGAGAGGCTGTGGAGCAGTCAACATTAACACCACAGCAAGCTCTGCAATAACCAAGTGCTTCTCACAGCAACCAAGTGAGAAGGGACCTTGCAGAGACGACATAACTGGCAAACTGTTCCTGTAAAACCACGTGCAGTCACAGTTTTACAGTTGCCAGCTCTACCCTTGGCTCGCCTGAAGTTCCTTCCCCATAATGCAGACAGAGGGAGAAGAAGCTTTGGAACAGGGCTCTGCTGGGAAAGCAGGATCAGGCTCACCCTCCTCCTCACCACTGTGGACTGCAGCACCGATGAAGCTCAGCAAAGGAAAGAGGCAGTCCTGATCTGCCAAGAGCATCTGAAAAGCAGCATTGAACAACCCAGATGGGACCATTTTGATCACTTCACCTGCCATGCAGCTGCAGATAACGTAAATTCTGACAAGCTTCAGTTTTCACTTAGCTGGAACTTGCCTTTTGCACACAGGCACTGCAGATTAAATCCTTCACATGGCAACATCACTACCCTGGTCTTCCACAGCTCTCCCCAAAGTACAGACCAATTCTCCTGTAACTAGGAAAGGCCTTTTCAAGTGACCAGGTAAAGACTTTTAGGGGCCCCAGGGCACGGAACAATGGATGTCTGCACACATGCCCATGTCTGCACACATGCCAGCACTGATGTACTTCTGCTGTGGGCTGATCCCATCCAGGGCATGGTCTAAGCTGCCATTGGGGTCCAGCTATGCTACACAGCAGGACAATGCAGCTGCAGCCAAGGACACCAGCTGGACGGAGAGGAGTTCCTCAGGAGTTCCCAAGTCTGCCCAAAACCACAGCTAGGCTGAGGCACCTTAGCAGCCCTTGGAACCATTGATTCCATCTTGGCTTGACTCCTCCTTCCAGTCTGCATTGCTCACAGAAATTAGTAGGTTAGTGCTGCAAGGTAATGGAGGATTATTTGGGTTCATTTCCTTATTTCTATACTGCTTCATTGGGCACACCCAGTGCTGCCTTTCCTGGGGATGGGGCAGCCCCCATGCCTGTGTCCTCAGGCACACGGAGAGGAGTACCCCGGAGGGTCAGAGCGCCCGCAGGTGCAGAGGAGCTGTGGGAGAGTGCCGGGGGCACCAGCCCGAATGTCGGCATCTGCCGGTGGCCAGCAGCGGCGACACCGGTGCTGCTCGCTGCCCACGCCAGGACACGTGTGCTGCGAACCCGCTGTGGAGCCTCCCGTGCCGGGGATGCCGGCGGTGCAGCACGGGAGGAGCTGGCACCGGGGATGCCGGCGGTGCAGCACGGGAGGAGCTGGCACCGGGGGTTACCGGCGGTGCAGCACGGGAGGAGCTGGCACCGGGGCTGCCGGCGGTGCAGCACGGGAGGAGCTGGCACCGAGGATGCTGGCGGCGCGGCACGGGGAGAGCGGACGCTCGGGGCTGCCGGGGGTGCAGCCTGTGGCGGGGCGTTGGGGGTTACCGGAGAACGATACCGACAGCGGCGCTGGCGGTTCCGGGGCTCCGCTGATAGGGCAGGGGCGGTACCGGCGGTGCCGGGGTACGGCGAGGGGCTGGGGGCGGTGCCGGCCGCTCCGGGACACGGCCGAGAGGCGGCGCCGGAGCCGCCGCGGTGCCGGAGCCGCTGCCGTGCCGCTCGGGGGCGGGCCGGGCCCGGCGGCCGTTCCGCCCCCCCGTGCTGCGGCCGGGGCTCGGCCCCGCTCCGTCCCGCGGTGCAGGGAGCCGGGCCGGTGCCAGGGCCGCGCCCGGCCGGGCCGCAGCCCCCGCCGCCATGGCCCGCGTCTCGGCGATGATCAGCCCGGTGCTGGTGCTCTTCGGCTGCGACCTGTGCTTCGTGCGAGCCAGTAAGTACGGCCGGGCCGGGAGGGCACCGGGGCTGCCGGGCGGGGACACCGTGCCGGACACCCCGGGGGCTGCGGTCATCGCCGCACGCCCCCGCCGGCCTCTCTGCATTCCCGGCGTGGCCTTTGCCGCGATCCCCGAGGGCTCCTCGGGCACCCCGCGGCCTCCGAGTCCCCTCCCCGGGGCACGGCCGCTGCCGCGCTGCCCTTCCCGGGGCTCCCGGGGCTGGAAACGGGCGCTCTGCCCCGAGGGAGCTCCTGCCCCGGGCACGGACACTCCGGGCTGCGGCGGGCTGGGGCCGGCCGGGTGGCGGGGATCCTGTCCCTTGCTGCCGGTGTTTGCTGGAACATCGAGCTCCGCGCACCCGAGGTACCGCTGTCCTTGTGTCCTTTGACTCGCCGGGGTGGCCTCTGTCAGCAGCCGCTTCCTGCTGTCTGTTTGCCCCTCGACAGGTCGCTGAGATATCAAATCGAATTGCGAGTACCGGACGTGTTCTGCTACATTCTGCCGTGTTGCAAAACACGTACTGACGGATTCAGGAAGAGATGCAGTCAGGGGTGTTAAAAAGGGGCCACTTATTTTTAGATGTGCAGTCTGGTGCTTACTCCCTGCTGCAGCAGTAAGTTGGGCAAACATCTGGGTGCCCTTGAGCGGCAGCCCCAAGGGCATGGGCCGGGGGGCAGGGTGGCCCACTCTCCGGATCACAGCAGGACGGCGAGGGCACCGGTGGAGACGTGCCCCATCCCTCATGCCTCTGCAGCACCACTTGTGCCAGCATCCCTCGGGAAGGATATCTGTCCGGCCCCTTTGCTGACCCATGGAGCTGGGATGCATGGCATATCTGGTCCCATGTCTAGCTGCCCACCACCCATCCCTCCCAGTGCCCTCTGGCCATCCCTATCCAGCACAGGCTGCCGTGCTGCTAGCTCCTGTACACAGCCCAGCTCTTCCCACCCCTTCATCAGGCCCAAAAGGAGCATGCTGCTGTGCAGACAGCACAAATCCTGTGCCAGGCCTTAAGTTAGTGACTGTGCTTTCTGTGGGGGTCCCCCTTTTGTAATATGGCTTCAATAAAAAGTGAAGCTGGATCATTTATCAGTGATGTAGAATTATTAGCAGTTAATGCATTGAGATAAACAGTGGCACACTTTTCCCAGAGAGCCCAGCAGCATCTTGACTTTATAGCCAGGATGTGTTGGCTTCAGAGAGCATGCTTTTTGGTGCCCTTGCATTCACAGACCTTTATGGCAACAGCTTTGGCACAAAACTGCTCTGATCTCAGCTGCAGAACAGGCTGAACAGTATTAGATGCAATGTGGGGATTATACACAAAGCTTTGTCCTTTGGAGGCCTTAAAACAGCTTTGAGGTGTCATCTTGAATTTCATAGAATCCTGGGATGGTGTGGTTTGGTAGGGACCTTAAAGCCCATCTCATTCCACCCCCTTGGTATGGGCAATGGCAGCTTCCACTACACCGAGGTGCTCCAAGCCCCATCCAGCCTGGCCTTGAGGACTTTCAGGGATCCAGGGGCAGCCGCAGCTTCTCTGGACAGCCTGTGCCAGGATCTCACCACCCACACAGGGAACAACTTCTTTCCAATATCCCATCTAACCCTGGCCTCTGTCAGTGAAAAGCCATCCCCTTCTTGTCCTGTCACTTTGTCCAAAGTCCCTCTCCAGTTCTCTTGGAGCCCCTTTAGGCACTGGAAAGTGCTCCAATATCTTACCAGAGCATTCTCTCCGGGGTGAAAAACCTCAGTTCTCCCATTCTCCCAGTCTCTCTCCAGAGCGGAGGTGATTTGGATTAGACACTGCTCTGTGTATCTAGGGTGAACTTCCCACGTTTTGACTTCTGAGGCTTCTTGTCTTATCTCTTCCTGACGGATGTGCAAATCCCATGTGCTCAGAAGTGTATTTTCTGCAGTTCATTCAGCATCAAACTGATCAAGGCACGCTGGTTGTTGTAATGCAGAGCTGTAGCCTGGACACCAGGTGTCCTGTCACACAGGCCCTGCTGGCCTGGGTGTGCACCAGGTGTGCTCAGGTGCGTGGGGTGTGGTGCATTGACAAGCCATGTGTGTGGTGGCTCCGCTATGCCCCCATGTCCTCTCACCCTTCTGCTGCTGGTGAGTGACAGTCCCTGCACAGGGCCTGTGCAAACTCTGGCTAAATACAGCTGGAGCACTTGTCACACCCATGTGGACTCCGCAGAATGGCTTGTGGATTGGTGCAGTACCGTTGTTCTCAAATCATCAAGTGACTCAGTCCCTGGGCAGCAGCCCCAGTTTGAAAACCTCATCTGGGACAGGCTGAACACCTCACAGAAGCCTAGAAAATTCTTGAGCAGAGCTGGACAGCTGCGACAAACTCCATCCACAAACTCCTATGTCGCAGAGATGTCAGACCCCATCTTTAATTTCCTCACGTACACTTAGAGGTTGGTAGTCAAACTGCCCCCATCACGCATATTCAGGACTTTTAAAATGTGTTAAAAAAAAAAAAAAACAACCACCTACACCTAATTCATTACTATGGATGTATCCTGTGAAGCACAATGTCCTGTTCTTGTCCCGAGGCCAGCTGGCAGGGTCTGCTCATATCCATGGTATTAAACTCACGAGTTCCAAAGAGGGAAGCACGTCAGTGCTACTGATGAGGAATGGTTTTCTGGCTTGTCCATGCCCAAGAGTGCTTTGGGCACATACTGGCTGGTGCAGACCAAATCAATCTTGGACCAGTCTCCACCCCTGGATTCTTGGGCTGTTCTGACCCCGTTATGTCTGCTAGCAAAACCTAGCTAGCAACCTAACTAGTGGTAACCTGGGACAAGTGTTGTTATTCTTGCAGAGAAGCAGAAATGTGCAGCCCCCCATAGAGCCCCCCTTGGAAATGCCTGTGTCTGGGACACAGCCCAGGCAGGGGGCAGCTGTTTGCACGCTGACAGGGTGCTCCTGAACTCAGCTGTGGGCTGAGCAGCTGACCCGACCTCAGCCTGACCCCAAAATCCAGACAATGATGGAAAATGGCCCAGTGAGAAAGAACCTGGGGGTGCTGGTTGACAGCAGTTAAACGTGATCTGGTCAAGAAAGCTGAGAGCATCCTCCTTGTGGCAGCAGGGCAGTGACTTTCCCCCCGTGCTAGACACTGCTGAGGCACCTCAAATCCTGGCCACTCACATCAAGAAAGACATTGAGGGTCTGGAGCGTGTCCAGGGAGGGGAACAGAGCTGGGGAAGGGACTGAGGCACAGGTCTCGTGGGTGGCTGAGGGAGCTGGGGGAACTCAAACTGGATAAAAGGAGGCTCAAGGGGGGGGCTTCTCATTCTCTGCAACTCCTTGACAGGATGGTGGAGACAGGGGGGAGGTTAGGCTGTGCTTCCAGAGAACAGGAACAGGACAAGGGGAAATGGCCTCAAGCTGTGCCAGGGCAGGTTCAGATTGGATATTGGGAACAATTCCTTCACTGAAAGAGTGGTTAAGCACTGGACGGGCAGTCCAGGACAGTGGTGGATTCATCGCCCCTGGAAGTGTTCAAGAAATGACACTTTGCAATATGGTTTTGTGGGCATGGGGTGATGCAGTCAAAGGTTGGAGTTGATGATCTTGGAGGTCTTTTCCAACCACAGTGATTCTCTAATTTAATCTACAGGAAGCTCAGCTCCTGTGCTGACAGAGTATCTACAGCAGGCAATGGACAAGGCTGGGTCTGCAGCTTTGTTCAGCCTGTTCTGCTGTTGGCTCATAGGCAAGCAAGGTGTGCATGCAGACAAGGCTTAGAGATTCCCTCCCTCTCATAGGTTATGTAGAGATTCCCTCCCTCTCATAGGTTAGTGATGAAGCAGATCCCCACGGGCAAAACTCTATACAGACACACTCTTTGTGGGATAAAGAATGTTTGAGTGTATCTTTGAATCCTTTCCAGTTTTCCAGACTCGTTTTCTGAAGGAGATAATCAGAACACTGTGGTGTCCTTATCTTTGGCAACCCTCTCTTCTGGTGGTGTGTCAAACTTCTGGAGACACACTCAGTCCCAAGGTCTCTCTAAGAACACGTTTTCTGGGCTTTCTTTTCTGTTTTAATTGCCCCTGGCAGACCACAAGCCTGAATTTCTCAGAGTGGGAACCAAGCCTTCCTCTGGTTTGATCCAAAGCTGGGTATATTCAGATGTGAATGAATGCACTTAAACAGCTGGCCTGCAAAAATTGCCTTTTTTGCAGTCACTGTAACTGGGGTTTTTGCTGGTGTCATAGTTGTCCTTTCTCTTGTTCTCAGGTGCCTCCTGGAACTCTTTTTCTATATAAATCACAGCACTGACCCTGTAGCCCTAGCTACTATGCAGGCAGCTTGTGGAAGGGCACTGACTTCAACAGCAGCTTCAGTGTCTTTCAAGTGCTCCTGTGTCTAACTTCCAGACAAAGCTTGGCTTTGTGTGCAGGACTGTGTGGGATCCTGTTGTGCTCTCAGTGCTGTGAAATCTCAAAGTGGCCATGGTGCAGACCATGGGTCAGTCAGGTCAGCTTGCCATAGAACAGCAATGGCCAAGCATTGTTGCCAGCTTTGCAGTCAATGGCCCTGCACTGCTGGTGATGCCTAAGATTATTGGGGTTTTATATTTTTCATGTCTTTGTGGCTATGTAGATTGTTAATGCATGGTTGTAGCTTCTAGTACTTTTCCTATCTTTCTTCCCCACATTTAAGAACAATAAGCTAACCTTATAAATACATTCCTAAAAATATTGTTTAGTCTTATTCCAAGAAGAGAGATAGCTACAAGGACGTTGTGTTTTTCAATCACAATCTGGACCAGGCATAACAAAAGTGGGGCAAGAGAAACTTCTGGACTCCTTCCAGTGGGGCAGGACCCCAGGAATTACTACCTAACCAACTAACCTTTTAATTGGACAGTATATGATAAGTACACTAATTGACTAACCTTACAAAAATTGTAGCATTACTATACCACGTGCGATTTTCACAACACTGTGTGCCTGAAAGCCTTCAAGTAAAGGTTTGCTTATATATTCACTCTTAAAGTTGTTGGGAAGATCTATTTTCCAGGCATTACTGGGACAGCTAGCTCTGCCTTTGGCATTGGCCTTCTCCCATGCCCTGGAGCAAGGAGTAATTCCGGGCAGAGGAGATGCCTAGATTGAGTGTAGAGTGTGTCTATTCCAAGGTGCCCCATTTTTCTGTTGCAATCAATATATCATCCCTGTGTCTGGGCTGCTTCCTACGCAGTTCTGGGTGGTGCGCCAGGCATTTGTGGCATGCCCATCTGTGGGACAGCCCCAGAGCTCTGCACCTGCACACTCCTCAGGCACAGAGTGGGCACTGCCTGCCAGCCCAGGAAGCACCATGCTGTGCATGTGTTGCTGCTGGCAGGGCTCAGGCTTCCCCATCTGCTGTGCCACTCATCTCCTGGGGCCAGGTTCACCAGGGAAGGTGTCCCTGTAGCCCTAGCCAATGTGCTGCCATTGGCAGGTGTGGGAGAGGCCCCAGGGTGATGTGCAGGGCCGCGTGCCTGTTCTGAGACATCTTCTTTTGCCTCTTTCCTGTGCCTCACCACGGTCCATGCCTGGCTCACCCAGACAGGCCACCGTCCCCTGTCAACGTGACTGTGACACAGCTGAAGGCGAACTCTGCCACAGTCTCCTGGGATGTACCAGAAGGAGATGTGGTCATCGGCTACGCCATCCTACAGCAGGTATCCAGCATCTCTCCCAGGGGCCTGGGGACACTGATTACCAGCATGCTCCTATGTCAGTCCTTTTGCTGCACTCCGGGGTTCCTCTGGCATTTGCCCAAGGACAGCTCTGCTGCTGAGCAGCCCTTGCCAGGGTGCCCCACATGAGCCATCCATCCTGGTGGAAGGCAGAAGACTGTGGCTGCATTGGGTATAGTCCCTCCAATAGTTTCCCTGGGATTTCTCTAGGTAAGGATGGTGCTTTGGCCATGACATAACCCTTCTTTGCTTCCCTTGCTCCACCTATGCAGCCCTGGGTGATGGTGGCTTCTCCAGGGAGGTGTCTGGCTCTCAGGCCATGCAGGCATGCTGAATAGGCAGTGCTGGCCAGTGTGGCCCACCCTGGGCTGGATGGTTGCCTGGGAAGGGAGGAGTGAGGCACAGCCCTGCAGCTGGGGGCCTGTGCCTGGTGCAGCTGGCAGCAGCCTCCCGGGGGTGACAGCTCTTCCCTCTGGCAGAGGCAGGATGGGCAGATGCAGCGCTTCATCCGGGAGGTGAACACCACCAACCGTGCCTGTGTGCTGTGGGACCTGGCAGAGGATGCTGACTACATCATCCAGGTGCAGAGCATTGGCCTGTATGGGGAGAGCCAGGCTAGCAAGCGTGTCCACTTCCGCACCCTGAAGGAGACCGACCGCCTGCCTTCCAACAGCTCCAACCAAGGTGAGGCACCTCCTTCCAGCCTGACCAGGTGCTGCTGCTGGGGCCACACCTGGAGGCCTGTACAGCAGATGGGCAGGGATTCTGCAACCAGTGAGGAAGGTGCACTGAGCTGCACTGCTGCACTGAGCAGCAGGCTGCTGGGGACACACAGGGCTGTACAGGCTGCTGTCGTGTCGACTGTGTGTCCATGCTAATGTCCCCAAGTAGTTTGCAGCCCTCCTGTCTCAGGTCTTGGCACCTGTTCAGCTAGGCAGACTGGCCAGGACAGCTGCTGGGGCCTGCCCAGCTGCTGCCTGTAGGAAACCAGTACTGAACAGACACTCAGATCTCCCAGTCTGCAGGCTGCCCAAGGACAAATGACAGTGTCATGGTCTCCTTTGCTACTCATGTCTGTGTTGCCTTGGGGTTGCCTGCATGCTGGTCCATGAGAGAGCATCAGGAATCCAAGAGAGATGATGCCCCATGGAGGGCACAGCACTCTGTCTCCAGCACTAACCATGAGAGGGGTCCTGAGTATGGCAGGGCAAGCAGATGGCTGCCTTTCCTCAGAACTTCTGTGTTAAACTGACCTGACCTACCCTGTTTGCTGTGTAGAGAGAGACCTTAAGGCATTGCACAGTCCCTACATGAACTTAAACAAGCCTTGGAATCCCTGACTACCTTTGTAGCAAGGATGTTCTATTTGAGCCAGGAAGGCCACAGGATGCATGTCTTCTCCCCATACAGGATGTCATCCCACACCCTTCCTTGTTTGGGGGAGGTGGGCTTCTCTGCTTTGGGTTTCTCAAATCCCACTACAGTGGGAGGGTATCTGCTGCCAGCCCTGCTTGGGGTCTGTTCTCTGCAGGTGACATCACCATGGAGGGGCTGGACAAAGACCGGCAGCTGCAGACAGGCGAGATTATCATCATTGTGGCTGTGCTGCTCATGTGGGCAGGTGAGTGCCACAAGCAGCGTTCTGGCGGGCTGAGGCAAAGTTACAGTCCATGGTTCACAAAGAGGATGTGGCTCACGAGAGTGCAGAGGCACATTGCTGAGGGTCTGGCACCCTTCCTCATCAGTCCCTTGAGAATCTGTAGGTGCTGGGGTAAAAGGAGCAACCACAGGCACTGCTCAGCAGTAATGGCCTGGAGTATGTTGAAGAGCAGGAGACAGAATGGGACCTGGAATTACAGGGTGGGAGCATCCCAGCTGACAGTGACCATTGAGTTGCTTGGGCCTTAGATGTCGTGACTGATAACAGTACTTCACTAGCTGGTGGACGCTGTGCCTCAGTCTGCTAAAGCTGCAGAGTGGGTGCTTTGCTCCTGTATAGCACAGCAAGAGCCAGTGCAGGCAGGGGCTGCCCTGGGAGCATGGCAGCCTAGGAGGTAAGTTAGCTCCTGACTTGTCACATACAGCTGCTGTGAATGGGAAGTCATTGATCCCCCACTCCCTCCCCAGTAAATGTGGATTTTGTAGTGGCATCTTGCAGAAATTTCTTGTTGCCCTGGCCTTGACACTTTCCTAGGGCACTGGGAAAAAAATGCAAGATGACTGCTGGTAGTTTACACCTGGCCCAGGTTGATGTGTACCAGCTGGGAGGAGGCAGGCCCAGTCTGTGTGTGCCTGTGTGTTACCACACACACACTGGGGATGAGTGAGTCCAGCATGGTCACCCCTGGGGCCATTGCTCCAGACTCCTGTGCCCAGGGTTCCCAGGTGTGGGACATGCTACTTGGGATGCACACTGTGAAAGCATTACAGAGGGACTGACCCCACAGCCAGTTTGCATAGACAAGGGCTGGCTTTTGTGAGGGTCACAAGCACCAGCTCAGTAACTTTAGTGAGGCACTCCAAAAGCCACACAGCTGCCCACCGACTTCACTGTCCCTGTTTGAGTGCCTCAGCATCTGCCTTTGGTGAGTGCTGAGCACCTCACGTGTGGCCCAATGGCCTTAGCCACATCCGTGCCCATCTGCTCAAGGAAGCTGGCCTGGCCGCACGTGCAGAGGTACCTGGGGTGGTGCAGGCTGATGCAGGTGGGGGTGTGGGTTTGCAGCACCCCAAGGAGCCCTGGGCACACCTGCCCTGCAGCTGGGATGCTGTGGGGAGGGCAGACAGGCAGGCACTGCGAGGGATCCTTCATGCAGTGTGTCTTTGGGCAGCGGTGATCGCCCTGTTCTGCAGACAGTATGATATCATCAAGGATAATGACTCCAACAACAACAAGGAGAAGACAAAGCCCTCCTCAGAGCACAGCACGCCAGAGCGGCCGAGCGGAGGGCTGCTGCGGAGCAAGGTGAGTGGGGAGGGCTGCCAGCAGGGGTGGCACGGGGCTGCCTGTCTGCTGGGGCTTGCAGCCTGCACAGAGTCTGCCTCTCTCCAGGAATGGAAACGCCCCAGCTTGTGCTCTCACCCCAAAGACTGAGGACTTTTAGGGTTCAGTGAGCCCTGGTCTCTGGGGCAGTGTGTATACCCCATGGGTGATTGCAGGAGAAACACTGGAAGAGACAACAAGGTGTGTAACAGCTGGGATGGCTCTTGCACTGCAGGGTGGTACCTGACCTCTGACTGTAACAGAGCCTTCATCATGCCCCTCCAAGACTGCACCTCTCCTGCACACACGGACAAATGGACACGCTAGGCAGCTGTTCTCATGGTTCCTGCACTGGTCTGTCACTGCTCCCTTTCTGCCTTCACTGCAGCTGGCTCTGAGTCATCAGCACACAAGTCATTGCAGAGCCCCTTCCTCACACTGATGAAGTGCTGTGCCAGGCTGTGGATGGGGAGGGAGCAGTACCTTCGTCTGGCTGTTCCCTCAGCACCTGACATTTCTCCCTTTGTTACCTGCCAAAGACAGTGATTTATAGCCCAAATGCTCTAATGGGACCATATGTTAGGGTGTTGCTTGTGTTTCATCTGCTGCCTCTGTCAAGGGTGGGAACTCCCCTCACTGTGTTGACTGACTGCCCCACTGAATCCACATCTTGGTTTCCAGCAGATGTCAGGAGCAGAAACTTCCTTTTTGGACGTGAAATCCCCAGTTCCCCTCCAGATTTTTCAGCTTGCTGATTACCCTTTGCTAGGAGATCTCTCCTCTTGGATCCCTACTCCAAACTGACCCTGCTCTGCTGAGGTCTGCTGGTCTTGATGCCTGCTGCAGGCTGAGGGGCTCTGACATTGGGTGTGATCCCAGAGGTGCAGCAAAGCAGGTTCTTAAAGCAGATTTTTCTCTCATAGAAGAAATCTCCCTCGGTCAATATCATTGAGGTGTAAGTGCAACACCAGCTCTGCCGTCTGGGATCTTGGGTGTCCTGCCAGAGCCACAGCAGGCCTTGGAAGAAGAGGCAGCACCAGGTGCGCCGCCTGGAACTCAGCATGCGACGATCCACGTACCAGAACTCCCGCTTTCCTGAGGGCACCTGTCTGCGGATGAGCATGGAGCCGGCTCCCAGCCATGCATGCAGAGCGTGGCTCTGCCCGTCCCACCCAGCCCTCCTCCCCTCCGGGGGAAGCATGACCATAAGGATGGGTGGGAGGGAGCCAGGGGGAGCCAACGGGCTGAGGCAGGGGCCTGAGGGGAGCCCACGGCCCTGTGCACCGCCTCGGCCTAGGCCCGGGCTGCAGCTGAGGCACTGCATGGCTGTGGGGCAGGGGCAGACCTTGCTCTCAGCTGCCCGTTTGGCCTTGGGGCTGCTGCAGAGAGCAGGAGCTGCTCCCCTCAGCGCCCCGGGGCTGCAGGAGCAGGGCGGTGCAGGCACTGCCCAGCACCGCCGGGAGAGCTGCGGCCTGTAGGAGGGTTTGGTTTGTCTGTGGGGCTGGGCCCAGCCAGCTCCGAGGATGAGTGGATTGCTGCTGGAGAACAGGGCTCCGCTGTACCCTGTCACGGCTGTGCAGGGCCTTCAAATTCTCTGTCTACTGCAGAGGACAAAGACACGAGGGACAATGAGGGGCTGGTGCTGTCACAGTGCCTGGCAGCCCGCAGAGCCTGCAGCAGGGCAGGCAGTGCAGGGCAGGGGGAGCGGGCACTGTCAGGGCATGACTGTGGCTGCGCTGTGTCCCCACAAGGGCTCGGTGCTGGCACATTCAGGCTGCCTGAGGGGAGCTGCAAAGAATTTTCTGAGCAGCATGGTGCCTGTGCTGCCTGGAGGAGACAAAGCGGTGAGGCCTGCAAGGTCTCAGTTGGAGGGAATGGGGTGAAACGAGGAAGCTCCCTGCTGCCCTGGCTGCTGCTCGCCCTCCATGCTCTGCTTTGCAGCCTGCCACAGACAGGCTCTGCAGCCCTGGACTCAAGCATCACAGGATCCAGTGTCTTCCAGGAATAAATCTCCTAGTAAAAGCACTTTCAGGACTTTTCCTTCCAGGTGCTGCTCAGCTCCTGCTGCAGGACTAGGTGGGGAAGGGACAGGATAAGCAACTCCTGTGGCAGGGTCTTTTCAATAAAAGCATCCTGGCTCAAAGGCAGCATCAGAGCTTCAGGTCTCTGTGTGTGTCCATGCACGTAAAAGTTCTTGAATGTGTGTGTCCTAGCCCATAAGAGATCTGCTCCTGCATGCTGTGAAAGAGCTGGAGGTCCTCCATGGTCACCTCGCACCCCCCCTGGCCCTTGAGGGAGAGCTGCTGCTGCTGCTGCAGGCTGGGCCCTGTGGTGCTGCTGGAGCAGCCGCAGGCTGTCCCACTGAGGGGACATCGTGGCTGCTTCTCTGCAGAGAGCAGACACATCCCAGCAGCAGGGCCGAGAAGGGGGACAGGGTCTGAGCCCGACAGGCTGCTCCCTGCTCAGGTGAGGAGAGGGGTACCTGAGGAGCAACAGCACCATGGTAGTGGGATGCAGCTGCTGCTGGACTGTGACCTGGGCTGCAGGGAGCATGGCCACAGCTCCGGAGACACGAACACCTTGTTTTGCCTGCTAGCTTTTAGTAAGGAGGTACATTAGAAAAACTAGGGCTGTCAGGGAAATACAAGAGTTTTAAGAATGTTCTAGTGCCCTGGAAAATGTTTAGAAGTTCTATCTTGGAAAGTCATAGCAGACATGCCTGCTATCATGAGATTTTTTAGCCAGGCCAGAGGCACACACAAAGAATCACAAAGGGTCAGACTGTGTAGCAGAGGTGAGGAACTAGGGCAGGCACAAAAAACCATCAAAATGCAGAGGTTTTGACCAAATTAAAAAAGGAACACAATTCTGACATTAAATGTAAAATCGGGGTTTGTTGTTGAGGAAAAAGCTCTTTGCCTCTAAAAAACCCAAAAAACCAACAAACCAAAAAAAACCAACCCAACAAAAAAACCCCAAACCAAACCCCAACTCACCACTTCTTCTCAGACTATGGCTGTGCAGGAGGGCAGGGAAGTGCAGAAAGGAGTGCTGGAAGCTGAGGGCCTGACAATGACCTGCTCACCCTGACAAGTTACATGTTGCTCTGTACTACCAGGTGAGGGAGAAAGGCATGACACCACATTCAATATGCAAAACCTCAAGTGAAACAAACCATGCACAGCTCCTGAGTGGACCATGGCACCCCAGGCCTCCCCAGTGCCTATGGCACTTGCTGGGAGCCTGGCCCTGCCACCCCAGCTGCAGCCAGCCAGCAGTGCCCAGCTGGGCTGAGCTCTCAGTGCCACCAGCCGGGAGGGGCAGCTGTGCAGAGATGTGTCAGGAGCCCAGCAGTGATGGGCTTGGCCAGAACACAGCTGCAAGCTGGCACTTGCCAAAGAAACCAGACATGCTGCAGCCTCCCCTGCGCCATCTGGGAAGGAAACCAAGCCCGTGGCTTGCCTCTGTAGGGCACAGCTGGGGTGCAGCAGGGCAGAGACACTTCAGAGCAGCTGGCACACAAGGGCTTGTGCCTGCCCTGACCTCAGTGTGGTCAGCATCAACTCCTGTCAGTACAGGTGACATTCACAGGTGCTCAAGACACCAGGGCAGCACAGCCTGAACCTGCTCTTCCCAAGTCACAAGGCACCCTGGGCCCTGGCAGCCCTCAGTACAAGGAGGAACTGCTCCCTCAGGGCTTGCAGCCAAGGAAGATGTGGGAGTTCAGGCTCCATGAGCTTGGGGCACAGCAACCCTCACCACAGAGTGCAGGAGACACAGTGCCCTGCATGCTTATGCATGGTGCCTATCCAGCACTCAAATCCAAATGACAACAGTAAAAAACTCAGTTTATTTCTCTCTAAAGGCAGAGCAGCTTTCCTTTAAAAACCAGGTCATTTCACTTGTGAGAGAGTGTGGGGCTGAACTGCAGGGAAAAGGCCTTCATCACACACTGCTCCAGGCCAAGAGCTTTTGCTCCCTGAGGGTGTACACTGCCTGCATCAGGCAGGCTCAGAGCATGCAGGGCAGCCTGCACGGCCTGGCAGTGAGCAGAGCCATGTGTACACTGCCTGCATCAGGCAGGCTCAGAGCATGCAGGGCAGCCTGCACGGCCTGGCAGTGGGCAGAGCAAGGAGCATGGCTGCCCCGCCCCAGCTGGGAGCAGCTGCAGCTCCAGGCGGTTCATGCAGGCGGCACAGGACGAGGAGCAGGTGCTGCAGGCTGTGCACTCCATGGCAGCAGTGCCAGCAGCCCCCGTGCCAGCAGGGCGGTGCCAGGGCGGCGGCAGGCACTGGCTGGCCCAGGTGCAGGCACAGGGTGAATCCTGAGTGGCTGGTCCGTTGTTGCAGAGGTTTGGCTTAGCCCAGGGGAGCACTCGGGCCAGCAGTCCTGGTGCCGGTGCTGGGGGAGCCTCCAGCCCCTCCCAGCCCCGTCCAGCTGTGCGGGGGTGGCCCCAGGTGGCAGCACAGCAGCTGTGCCCGAGGAGAGCTCGATGGGGGCACAAGAGGTATTAATCCTGAAAAGGGAGAGAAAGGAAGACACGCACCATAAGGTGTACAGCTGGGAGCCCAGCACAGCCTGCAAAAGGAAGCAGATGTTCCCAGGCGAGCATCAGCCCCACCTTGCCTTACAGAGGACATGCTGGGGGATGAGCCAGTGCAGCACTGAAGAAACTTACCTGCTGGGCTGTGGAGTCCCCTCCCCAGCTCCTCCATGCTGCTTTGGAAGAGAACACAGCATCCATCATACCCCAAGCATGGCCTCCTGAGAGACACGGCATGCTCACAGCCCTGGCACGGCAGGAATGGCACAGCAGCAGCAGGCACTGGGGGTGCAGAAGGCCCTAAGCCCCTTTGCTACCAAACTCTCCTCCCAGGTCAGCCTGTCCCGAGATTGCAAAGCCATATCTCCTTCCCATCAGGAGCTCCATGTCCAAAGGGCTGTGTTTCATTGGGCTACACATACAGCTCCCGCCTGTGCACACACTGGCTCCCGGCTGACACTGGCTCAAGCCAAGCTCAGACATGCCAGACCCAGCTGGGTGCCCACTGCATGTACATGGAGAACAGCCATGATGGAATGAGCCTCACAGGCCCACCACCCACAGGTCTGCAGACCTGCAGGTTAATCCTCTGCTGCTGGACTGTTCCATCAGCTCCTCCCCAGCACAGCACACACACCATCAAGCTCAGTCCATAGCCCCAGTCCACGCAGAAGTCAGCATGACCCAGCCTCCATCCAGGTCCAACCCCCAGGGAAATCAGTGAGAGAAGAGGGACAAATGAGTCCCCTGTGAGAGGCATGTCTGGACAGGCTGGCCTCATCAAAGACTGGCAGAAACAGAGTAAGAAACATCTCTGGGTGCATTCTGGGGGCCAGCATCTGTACCCCAAATCTCTGCTGCAAAAGCTGGACTGCGTGGTCTGTTCCTCCACCACTCAACCCTCTGTTCACTCGAGCTCTCAGCGGATAGAGGCAGAGAAATACCAGGAAGCTTCCCCCTTGGTTCCATGCAGCTCTCCTCCATGATCCCACCATGCCCACGGCCCGAGCAGCTCCCCTTGCACGGGGCACAGAGAAGGAGACAAGACAGGCTTCATCAGAGAGATCCCTGAATACAAGCAGCAGCTCACCACCTACCCAGACAAGGTTTCACTGACATTATCATCTTCCTCCTCCTCTTCCTCCTCCTGGCAAGCAAACAAACAAAAACCCACCATGACATGCCATTGCACAGGGAGGTCTCTGCCAGGAGTGAGGCTGGGCCCCTGCACAAGACAGTCACTACCAGGCACAGTACAAAGGTTTCCCACAAGCAGTGAGGGACAGACTGGAGTGCTGGGTTGCTAGAACCCTCTGGGCTCGGGCACACAAGGACAGACAGGCTACAGCTCATCCCACATCCCCTCCAGGTGCAAAGCCCCAAACACAAGGTGTGAGCATGGACCATGCTGACAGAGCTGCTGATACAGTGCACCTCTGCCCAGGGACAGTGGTGGGTGGTGGGTGGGCACACCCTGCAGCTGGAGGGGCAGGCAGAGACCACCAGGAGCAGGCTGTGCACAGCTACAACCCCAAGCACTGCCAGGCTGGACTCACACTGGAAGCATGAGGCCAAGGACCAAGCATCCAGAAGTTCCCATATAGGGATGTAGTGAGACCAGTATGACAATGCTCCAAGTGCTGTGGCCATGCAGGAGGTGCAGTGTAGATGGGCTGGGCTGAGCCTTAGCCCAGGCTGGCAGGATGATGATCCAAGGGTCCTCTCCTTCAGAGGCAGCTCTTATCCCAGCCATGACACCAAGTGTGCAGCCCAGGTGCCAGGTCCCTGTGTGACAGGGCCAGCAGAGCAGGGCTGAGGCTGCAGCAGTGCTGGGCCTGACAGCAGAGCTCCTGGAGCACAGACACCAACCAAGGAACTGCCCCTGTGTGAGCACAGTGCACCTCCTCACATCAGACTGCCACGTGCGACAGGGACTGTGCAGGTATCAGCAGGGCTCTGGGAGGAGCAGGGAGCTGCAGAGGGGCACTCTGTCCCTGCCCTAATTGCAGACAGCCCTCAGCACGGGCCTGACTTGCACATACTGTACCCCAAAGTGGTGTGTGAAGGGAGTTCTCCCTGGGGGGGCCGGCTCACGGGCTCTGCCGGCCTCACTGCTCTCCAAGACACATGAAGGGTGAAGGGGCTGATCCTGCCTAGAGCCTGGCACGGGGCAAAAGCAGCAGAGTTAGTGCCTTCAACCTGCAGAAAGCCCAGCTGGGAATGTACAGGCAGGACTGTGGGTGAGGAACAAGGAATCCCTGCTGTGCTGGCAGGAGGGTGCAAACAAAGGTGAGGGGGCACTGCTCAGGCCAGGTACCAGCAGCCCTGAGCTGGGCTACAGCTCAGGCCATGCACAGCAGCTCAGCATAGAGAGCAGCTACACCTCCCAGCCCAGCTGAAGATGGAGGAATGGCAGAGAACACCACCATAGGGACAACATTCTCCCTGCCTGGTGTGTTTCACCAGAGACACTGATTCCAGAGCTATGCAGTGAGATACAACTGAGAAATTCCTCCTACCTGCATGTGCTGCTTCCCAGAGATCCAATGCCATCTGAAAGGCCTGGGCCACAGTCAGAGTCACAGCCTGGGCCTGTGTACATGAAAGAGAGGGAATGCCTGCTTCCACCTGGGCCATCAATGCAGGGTAACATTCAGATGGAAGGCCAGAGCTCAGTTCTGTGTCTGTCTGCCCCTGGGGGCCAGCACCCCCAAGAGCAGACCCTCAGGAGCTGGGACAGGAAAGCCCTTTTGCTCACTGCCTGCCTGTGCAGCACGTGAGCACACCTGATCCCTGGCTCCAAACCCAGCTGAGGCTCTCCCCTTCTCTCGCTGAAGCGGAAGAAAGCAGGACCTTGCTCCCACCCACACCTCATGGAGCCAAGAGCAGAAGGTGAGTGCTTACAATCTTCTTCTTGGGTGAGAGGAAGGCATGGCACTCCAGTGCCCCGCTCTCCTGGCTCTGGGCGACATAAGCAAAGACTTTGTTCTGCAGCTTGTCTGTTGTGCAGTAGGAGATCCTGTGGGCAGAAAGGAGCTGTCAGATGCTGGCATGGCACTTCTGCTGCCCTCCCAGGACATCAGCAAGCACTGCTGACAACCTGAGGCTTTCACCTGCCCAAGCTGACGAGGCAGGCCAAGCCCCCAGCAAGGGCCAGAGGCTGCCTGGTGCCTGCAGTAGGTAGGACATCACTGCATCCACAGGCACTCCCTCCTGTGCCATCCCCGAGTGCCCTGCAGCTTTCTGATGGCCAGCTCCACCCAGTGTGTGAATTCAAGCACTGGGACAAGAGGAGCACAGAAGGGTGGGCGATTGCCTCCCAGGACACAGCTGGGGGCCAGGCAGAGAGATGTCCTGTCTCTGCTCCCCATTTGGCCACCAGACTGCACACTTGCTGCCCCTTACACCCAGCACCCACAGACACCCAACCCAGCCAAAGGACAAGTGGCAGCAGGAGAAATCAACATCAGTTCTCACAGCAAATGCCTTTAGCCTGTCTAATAAGCTGCAGCCAGAAGGGTGGAACCATGGCAGTGGAGGCAGACATGCAGTCCTGTCCTAACTGTGGGGCTTTCCAATCGCAAGCCTCACAATCCTGCTGAATGCCAGAATAGAGAGGCAGGGCACAGGAAGATGATGAACTCAAGAGCACCCAGGACCCTGCCTACACTCAGCCTCAGGCAGTGCTGGGAGCACAGCAGAGAGGGCACAGGCCTCAAGGAGCCAAGGAAAGACCTAAGCTTGAAGGTACTGCTGACACAAGGCCCAGCCCTCCCTGGCTTCTCAAATTCCCATCAGTCTTCAGCTGGCTGCTGGGGAACACCCAGCCCATACCGTGACATGCCCACCTGTAGATGGAGATGTTCTCCACCATCTCCTTAGTGTCTGCATCCTGCAGTGAGATGCCCCTTGGAGACACTGTCAGAATCACCTTCTGAAACTTGCGAGCTCCAACCCGTGCCTGGCAGTGGAAAAACACCAGCAATCTCTGCAAACCTGGCAAGGGTCTTCACCTCAGCCCCTTGCTGGAAGGAGCCCCACAGACTCTGCACAGGACCACTCACTTGGATATTTGCTACAAGGGCTCCTGCTGTAGGATGGGACAGCAGAGCCTGGCAATCAGGCATGCCCTGCACAGAACACTCTTCAAACCTGTTCACCTACTGCCACACACAGAGGGAGGGACAGACCCCACTCCTCCCAGTCCTTCACCCTTCTGTCCGTGCTGTGGCAGGCACAGCTCTGCTCCCAGCCAGGTCCAGGTGTGGGAGCAGGTGGCTGTCCTGCAGGAAGACAGCTTCCCCACAGCACACAGGCAGACACCAGCAGCCTCCTGCATGCCACCCTCCTCTTGGGAAGGGCACAGCCCCTCACTGGAGCTCAGGGCTAGGTCACAGACACTTCCCTGTGCAGGGGCTGGGCTCTGACCCCACACACCAGGGCCCAGGGTCTCACCGTGGCCACGATCCTGCGGATGGCAGCAGCAGCCATGTCTTCTCCTTTTGGTTTTTCTACCAGCGTCATGCCCAGATACTTGAGGGTGAAGCACATCCCCTCAAGCAGTGGCTCCTGCATATCGGCCCAGCTCTCAGGAAGCTCTGCAAAGACAAAAGCCCTTAGATAGAAGCCATGTGCCAGCAGCCCCACAGCTAGTCCTGCCAGAGTCACCCCACCCATGGATCCAGCAGCAGTGTTGCTTTCTGCCCTCAGCAGGAGACTCTCCTGGCTCTGTGACACTCTTATAAGAGGAACAGAAGGAGTGGGCGGTTCACCCTTGAAGCTTTAGTCCTCTAGCCCTGGAAGTCCAGGCTCTGTCAGCACTGACAGACAGCTCCTGCATATCTGCACAGGGCTGCTCTATGCAAAAACCTTGCGTTCCTGGGTCTCACCTGTTTCATTACAAACAAAATGTTCTCTGTAGTGCATTCATTTCAGCCACCTGAGTTGCTGACACACCTGAAGAGCAGCAGCATTCACTGCCACGCTCAGATCAAAATCCTCAGGTTGGCCCACTGTAAGCAAAGCCAAACCCCTTGGCATCTCATCTGCAGCAGCAGGGTGCCAGGGCAGGGGCAGCTCAGTCAGCACTTGTGGTCCCAGCTGGGGTGACTGGGGAGCAACTGCATCACAGACGCTTTGTTAAGAAAGAGATGGGAATTGCCAAAGTATGTACTGTTCACACTAAGCTAATACTTTTCAGGGTTATTTTCACCTCTTCCCTGGGATTTGCTCCCTGAGAATTACTGGCACACTTGCAGAAGGGTCCAACTCGTAATTGGAATAATCTGAACCCACAGGGAAATCAGGAGACCTTATTTGCACAGCATACTCTTCCGCAAGTGACAACTATCAGGGAGGCTGCCTGGGGCCATGCAGGCACCAGTGACCTCCACCCTGGGCACTAGGACCCTGTGTCACTCCAGACTCTGAGGACAGTCCATGTATACCAGGCCTGCCAGGGCAAGTGCTGGTGCTCCAGCAAAGCCTTGGGCAGCTGCTGAGAACAGCCAAACACAGCCCTGCTGTGCCACAGGGTACCTGCAGGGTCACAGGGTTATGGAATCATGGAACAGTTTGGGTGGGAAAGGACATTAAAGTCTATCCAGTTTCACTCCCGCAGGCAGGACACCTTCCACTAGACCAGCTTGCTCCAAGTCCCGTCCAACCCAGCCTTGAACGCTTCCAGGCAAGTGTCATGGGTCGGTCTCGGACCCTGCCAGGCCGCAGAGAGCAGGGGCTGGCCTGGCACGCTGGCACAGAGCCAGGCGTGGCAGCCCGAGGCGCCCGAGGAGCTCCCCGGGGCAGTGCAGCGTGTTCCAGCGCCTGGCACGGCCGCCCAGGCCCGCCAGCCCCCGGCGCGGGCGGCCTCGATTCACAAGTGGGGCAGGAGGCGCCAGCGCGGGGAGCGGGGCAGGGAGAGCTCGGCCAGGAGCGGCAGCGCTCGGTGCCCCGGCCGGCAGCGCTCCGGCCCCTGCGGCCGCACCCCCGCTCCCCTAACCCGACTGACCCGACTAACCCGACTGCACCGACTGCCGCTACGGCCGCTCCGGCCCCAGCCCTCCCGGCCCCTCCGACTGCCCGGCAGCAGGCAGGGGCCCCATTCCGAGCCCGACTGCGCCGAGCTGCGGGCTCCCCGCCCGGAGCGATGCCCGGGCCCGGCCCCGCGCCCGCACCCGTCCGCACTCACTGCGCCGCCGGCGGAGACCCAGACCGTGCCGGGCGAGGCGCGGGCTCCGCAGCACGGCGCGCCCCGCCGCCCGCAGCGCCTCCATGGCGGAGCCGGGATCGAGCCGAGCCGATCCCTCCCGGTGTGCGGGGGCCGGTCCCGCGGGCTCGAGCCGAGCCGAGCCGATCCCTGCCGGTGCGCGGGGGGCCGGTCCCGCGAGTTCGAGCCGAGCCGAGCCGAGCCGAGCCGAGCCGAGCCGAGCCGAGCCGAGCCCTGCCGGTGCGCGGGGGGCCGGTCCCGCGGGCTCGACGCGCTCGCGTCAGCGCGGCGGAGGCGGCGGCGTTGCCACGGCAGCGGGGGCGGGGCGAGGCGGGCTCCGCGGCGGCGGCGGCGGCGGAGCGGGCCCGTGGGACCCTGTGGGACCGGCCCGGGCCCGGCGGAGGGCGCGATGCAGCTGCGGCACGTGCGGACCCTGCTGGCCCCTCAGGTCGGACAGGGCCGGGCTGGGGGGGATCGGGCCGCGGGGGAGCGGGCCGGGCCAGGCCGGGTCGGGCAGAGCGGCCCTGACGCTCTGGGGCGCGTAGCGGCGACCCTGAGGCTGTAGTGTGACTGCTGAGCCGAGTGTGCCCGCTAAGCCCTGTGTGCCCGCTGGGGCTCGGTGTGTGCCCGCTAAGCCGTGTGTGCCCGCTGAGCTCTGTGTGCCCGCTGAGTCGTGCGTGCCCGCTGGGCTCGCTGTGTGCCCGCTGGTGCTCGGTGTGTGCCCGCTAAGCCGTGTGTGCCTGCTGGGGCTCGCTGAGCCGTGTGTGCCCACCGAGCCGTGTGTGCCCGCTGGGGCTCGTTGTGTGCCCGCTGAGCCATCCTGTGTGTGCCCGCTGAGCCGTGTGTGCCCGCTGAGCCGTGTTTGCCTACAGGATGGGACGGCGCGGGTGACCTGCATGGCCTGGTCCGCCAGCAGTGCCCGCTTCGCCGTGTGCACTGCGGAGCGCGTGGTGCTGCTCTACGATGAGCAGGGCGAGCGGCGCGACAAGTTCTCCACCAAGCCGGCGGACGCCAAGGTGAGCGGGGCCGGGCCGGCCTGGGCATGGGCCGGGCATGGGCCGGGCATGGGCCGGGCAGCGCTGGGGCAGGCAGGGGCAGCCTCCCCACAGTCACACCGAGCCTCTCTGCAGTACGGCAGGAAGAGCTACGTGGTCAAAGGCATGGCCTTCTCCCCGGACTCCACTAAACTGGCCATCGGGCAGACGGACAACGTTGTCTATGTGTACAGGATCGGCGAGGAGTGGTGAGTGTGCAGTGGGGTCCAGCATGCTCCGTTCTTAGCCTGATCCTCACCCTGGCACACGCTGCAGTGCCCATCACCCGGCCCCAGGGAGCCATACAGGTGTCCGTGGGGAGCAGCAGGTGAGGTTTCCTTGGCAGGGCCCTTATGGAGCTCGGGCTGTGCATGCAGCTAGCTGGAGCCAGTGTTGCCATCATGTGTCGCAGCTGTGCAGCGATGGCACGCTGGCCCAGTGCAGCCTCATCTGCTGGCAGGAGTTGTGCTAACGGTACTCAGAAGGGCAGTTCATCAGGAGTTTGGAAGCTCCTGATGAACTCTAGGGGTCTTTTTTGGTTTTTTGCCTAAAGTTGTGATAGACTAGCAGCACACAAAATTTCAATGGACTGTGTTTGGCAATATCAAACCAGACTGGGTATAAACAGTAGGGTGATCAGAATGTTTAGGGTTGCTGATAGTAATTTTTGTTTCTGTTTTTCTGTAGGGGTGACAAGAAGGTGATATGCAACAAGTTCATCCAAACGGTGAGACCCAGACTTCTGTTTGACTTCATTTTCTCCAGCATGTGTAGGAAAAGACAATGAGAGGTCTCTCTGCTCATAGTCACAGGTGTACTTGGCCAAACTGTACTTGGCCTTTAAAGAATCTCTAAATTCTGAGGCACATATTGCTCATCAAGCTTCAGAGGTGTCCTAATGCCTGCGTACAATGGACTAAATTGTTGAACGATCAATGCAGTCAGTTACAAAACTTTAGGGACTACTTTAGGCATCAATGGACAGACTGTTTTAAGGGAGTTGAAAGGGAAAGATATGCAACACTCAGAGCCCAACTATTTTTCCCAGGTTTGCAGTTCTAAACTCCAAGATGCCTTATTAAGCAAAATGTAAAGTGTGCAGAATTCAAACTGTGCAATTTCCACATGCTCAATTGCCTCAGGTTTATGATTTCTGCCCGGTTTGCTCCTTGGCCACCTCTGTGTTGTGCTGCTCTGGCCTGGCCTGCCTGTGTCACAGAGCAGCCTGCCCAGTAGGTGTTTGCCAAGGCTTGCCCTGAGATCTGGCTGGAAAAGGCAAAGGTGTTATGAATTCCTTGCACAGAAAGCCATCAGAGTGAGAAAATACAGTGCACTGACTGCTTCTGCCTTCAGAGGCAAAAGTCCAGCAGCTGCCCCAGGCTTTCCAGGGAAGTGCCATCACCACATAGTCTCTGTGTCACCAAGAAAGTTCTCTGCAGGGTAGAAGGTAGGAGGAATCATCCTTCATGTCCAAATCTCAGAAGACATAGACAGAGCTGCTCCAGGTGGAGTTGCTGGAGTCTGTGCCAGGCTTTCTCAAGCTGTCTCTCAGGTGAAGGGTGGCCTCAGCCTCTGGGTGGAAAGCTTTCATCTCAGGGTTGGGTCATGGCCTGCCCCTGTGGCTGCTCTGACTGCTGCAGGGAGCCTGGGGAGTTCTGTGTCTGTGGCAGGAAAGCTGCTTGCTGCTCAGCCTCTGTTTTGTCTGCAGTTGAGCTGCTGCACTGAGTGGTCATGAGAATAGTGTCATGAGGAAAAGATAGCAACAGGGCCTTGGTGTCCATTTGTCCCTTTGCTGAGCAGGGTGGCCATCCCAGGTGTGGGCACATTTAGCCTCCCTGCAGAGCTCTTTCCTTGTGTGCTGCTTGCTGCCTGCCCCTCCAGCTGCCAGCCCAGGGGGCTCTGCTCACCTCTCACAAGCTCAGATGCTGTGCAGGGCACATGTACAGGATTTTGTATTCTTAATGTAGAAATTCTGTATTTTTTTTCTCTCATTTCTCATTTCCCCATGCCTTTTCTATCATTTGTAACACATTAAATCCTTTATTTTTTTCTGATGCTGTTTGTCTGGGGGTTTACTACTGTGTCTGGCTTTCTCCTGTAACTAAGTACTGTTATTTACAAATTTTTGAAATGTTCAGTCAATATGAGAGGTCATTTATTGAGTCTTTTCCCTCTCCTGCCTCTGGGCCCTCTCACACACACAGTGATCCCAGTGTGTGCTCACACTGGCAAGCCAAGCCTCCTGCAGAGGGCCAGGAGGACAAACAATGAGCACATCACCACTGTGTGAGGCTTGTTCCCAAGCTTCTGTTGTGTTAGAGTGGAAAATAAGCCTGACAGATAATGGGGGAAACACAAATTCCTGGGAAACAGGGGTAATGAAAATGGGTCTTGGTCATTTAAATTGTGAACAGTTTGGTTACCTTGAGACATTTTGCTGTCTGATTGTAGCTGTGTTTGCTGATGTGAATGATCAGAGCAGGGATGGAAGATGCGATAAATAAATGAGGAATGAACAAATGCTGAAATGTATCTTAAGCAGTCCCACGTGCTTAAAATGGACAGAGAGCCAGTGAGGCTGGTGCTGTTGGCAAACACCATCCGTCTTACTGACTGAAGTTCTGCAGGGTTGATGTGAAGGGCTTTCCTAAACTTTCTTGGCCCTCTCTTACAGTTGGATTTTGTGGTCAGCTTTGTTCATTCTGACTCCACCTCAGGTTTTGAGAATACCTTTGGTTTGGATTTAATGAGCCTGTTTCTACCTGGCCCACTTGGAGCATCTAATAACCATCTTACTCGTCAATGAAAAAATAAACACTATTTCTTATTCATCAAATAAAGATCCAATGGACAAGTGTTCTCATAGCTATTACAGAAGTTGTCACAGTGAAATAATTTTTATATTTTATACTTGTTGCAAAAAACCTTTTAAAACAGCCATGATTTTATGCATTCACCAATAGCATGTGGCAAGCCAAGCACTGCTCACTAAGTAGTACTCACAAAAGAGCTCCAAACTGAACACATCCCTGTAACTTTCTTGCCCTCCCATAGTCCTCCTGTGCTCAGTTACTTTGCCCCAGCTCTCTTTTGTCTAGTTTGAGCTTCAGCATGAAGTAAGGTTTGTCCAGTATCTTCAGCTAGTGTAAGGCCTGTCCACATGCCCCATCTGTCCTGCCTGAACAGTGTCTGTTCATGAACTGTTTTAGGTGGCAGTGGGGCAGGGAGCTGGGTAGGGTGGAGCTCTCACCTCTCTTTTCACCTCCTCCTTTGCAGAGTGCTGTGACCTGCTTATTGTGGCCGGCAGAGAATATCATTGTCTTTGGTCTTGCTGAAGGAAAGGTAGAGAAACTTGTTGTTTGTGTGACTTTCTTTCCCTTGTGGGGGCTGTCAGGGTCTGCCAGTGGCTGTGCTGGGGGGTAGGAGCCATCCCTGGGTGCCCCAGTAACAGCAACAGAGGGATTACACTGTGGACTCAAATTTTCTGGTTCACAGTTAGTCCCTGGAGGTTCTACTGGATCTCTTGGATCTTTTGGATCCAAACTTTTCTAGAAATGTAGGAATGTGACTCCAGCTATTCCTCTTCTATAACATACTGGGAGTCAGTGAGCTTCCTGTGATTTCTTTCCGTGATAGTGAACAAGGAAACCTCTGGGAGCATCACTTACACTGGGGGAGATCCACATTCTACTGATGACCGCAGCACTGCTCATTTTCTCTTTCTCAGGTTCGTTTAGCAAATACAAAGAACAACAAGTCTTCCACTATCTATGGGACAGATTCCTACGTGGTCTCACTAACTTCCAAGTGAGTGTGGCATTGTTTTGTCCTGCCCTGCTTCGGCTCAGTCTCACCCCTGCTGCTGGCTCAGCATAACAGGGACCAGGGTGGGAGCTTGCCAGTGTTCTCTTGCTGTCACTTTGTTCTCAAGATAATAGCATACTGTGCTCTCCAGAAGGAATTCCTTCCTAAAAACCTGGTACCTGGCTGTGCCACACGGGCAGTGCCACTGACTGTGCCCACTGGCTGTGCCACACGGGCAGTCTGGTTGTTCTTCAAACACAGTAGAGGATGAAAGTCTCCACAAGCTTACTAATATTCATTGATGTATTTGAATCTGTGACTTTATAAGGATTACATTTGTCAGCTTCATCTAAGTAGTAACTAACATTAATCATGTTTAAGGGCTAAAAAAAGTATCATCATTCTGCCAGATAAAACCTTTGACAAGACTGTAATTAGGAAAATAACCATAAAGTGCAATTTATGGTTATTTTGAAATGAATTTATAATAGATTTATAAAAATATTTCATTTATAAATGAAATCTTCATTAATAAGATTTCATTTAAACTACTTTAGTATTCTTTACCTAAAAATTAAGATGTGTCACGGTCCTAGGAGTGGAATTTTCACTAAATGCTGTCATTCTGGTGACAGGTACATGATTGCTGGATTGCTACAGTGTCCATAGAATTTGTTTCTGTTCTTGAATCTTCTAATCATCACTAAAAGAATTTGTTTCTGTTCTTGAATCTTCTAATCATCACTAAAAAGTGTTTCTCTGGGTACAAAACCAACAGTTTTTTGGCCTGTTTCTTTTTCTTTGCTCTCTTCTCCCTGCTTGTGTCGAGAAGCACAAGACATCAATGCTATAAAAAATGGACTTGGGCGTGGAGTTTTTGCCCAGGTGTTTTTTTGCCTACATTGTGTTTCTTTTAGGGATTCCCAGTATCATTATACCCAGCCTCACTTCTGGAGCAGTTCCAGTGCAAGAGCTGTTTGATGTGCATTGCTGTAAGCACTTGTGAGCACAGTCATTATTCCACTGAATAATTCCACTAGCTTCTGGGTTTTAGTGATACAGAAAGTTTTTTATTGTGATTTTACATGATAAAGACACTTAACTGGTCACTCTCCTTTCCACTCTGGGTTCTTTTGTCTGCTCTCTTTTTACAGGCACTGGCACAGGTACTTGATATTTGTCTTGTCTTTGGGGAAGGTTCCTTTGATGAGGAACATCAACCATGACCCTGGGAGTGGCTGCTCTGGGCAGGGATATGAGTGTGAAAGTGCAAGTGTTCCTGTAACATTGCATCATTCTGTGTTTTTCTGCAGTGTGTCGGGGAAAGGAATCCTGTCTGGCCATGCAGATGGAACCATTGTGCGCTTCTTCTTTGATGATGAGGGCTCAGGTGAATCACAGGTACCAAAGATCCTTCCCAGTGAGCAGAGTTTCTATTTGCACAGCCTGCTTCCCAGCTCCAGAGCTCTGGAAAGGGATCAGGCTGTGGAGAGAGTGCAAGTCTGGAGAGGAGCTGCAGGCTGTGCTTGCTAGCAAGGGTTTTGGGAAGCTCTGATGGAGGCAGAACAGTGATTAGATGCTTTGGAATACACTGAGGGCAGTGCTAAGGGGGGAATTAATGTTTTTGTGTATGAGGCATAAGGGTTTTCAGGTGTCTGGAAAGATCTGATGTTCAAGTGTCCAGGAAAATGATGCTTGAAGAGGTAGGGTTCCATGGAGTGGCTACTATTGCCCCACACTTAGTAGGGTGTAGTTACCACAGTTAATGTTGACTGTCAGGCTCAGATTTTGTCCTTGGACACCCAGCATTTCTCCTGAGCCTCCCACTCCTCTATGCCAGGAGTCTCTCTGTGTTTCAGGCTGTGGTGAAGGGGATGCTGTTCTCAGATCTTTTGTCTCCAGCTGAAGCAGTTTGAGCATGGCTGCTCTTTGTCATGCTATCATGAAGATCCATCTATACTCTGTTGTGTGGGGAGTTCAGTCTCAGTCTAGTTAATGGTATCAGTGTTCTTACTGGCATTACAATTTTTCTCACACAGCTGATGAATGTAATAGTTGATAAATCTCTCAGTTCTGGTTTGTCTTCCTACAGACTAGGCAGGCAGACAGAGCTGCCCCCATGGACTGGGCTTTGCAGAAGGTGCCATACTGGTCCCCACTGGGATAGCTGAGCACAGAGGCCAGCTGGGAGCTGGGGCCGTTCAGGTGTTGAGGGTGTTCTTGTCTGTTGTAGGGTAAGCTGGCAGTGCATCCCTGTCCTCCTTACGCCCTCGCCTGGGCCTCCAGCAGCATTGTGGCTGCAGGCTGTGACAAGAAGATTGTCGCTTACGGGAGGGAGGGCAGCGTGATCCAAACCTTCGACTACAGCCGGGACTCGTCAGAGAAGGAGTTCACCACAGCAGCCACCAGTCCCAGCGGCCAGTCCATTGTCCTGGGCAGCTATGACAGGTACCATGGACCTGACAGAGAATTCTCTTTGTAGTCCTTCCTTTGGCAGCCATAGACAGTTTTTAATGTCACTCTGATCTCTCTCTCCCAGGTTACGGGTTCTGAACTGGAGCCCGCGCCGCAGTGCCTGGGAGGAAGGCAAGCCCAAAGAAATAGCTCACCTGTACACCATCACAGCTCTGGCATGGAAGAGGGATGGCTCACGGATCTGTGCGGTTTGTGTCGTCAGCCAGGAGGCCTGAGCCCTCCAGGGTCCCACCAGGGGGATGTTTGTGCATGGGAGCAACTTGGTGTGCTCAGAGGGGGGCTTTGGACATGGTCATGCTGTGTGGGCACAGCTCACCCAGGCTTTGGACATGGTCATCCTGGTTACCTTACCCAGGGGGAGGCTTTGGACATGGCCATGCTGTGTGGGCACAGCTCATCCCAGGGGGAGGCTTTGGACATGGCCATCCTATGTGGGCACAGCTCATCCCAGAGGGAGGCTTTGGACATGGCCATCCTATGTGGGCACAGCTCACCCAGGGGGAGGCTTTGGACATGGTCATCCTGGTTACCTTACCCAGGGGGAGGCTTTGGACATGGCCATGCTGTGTGGGCACAGCTCATCCCAGAGGGAGGCTTTGGACATGGCCATCCTATGTGGGCACAGCTCACCCAGGGGGAGGCTTTGGACATGGTCATGCTGTGTGGGCACAGCTCACCCAGGGGGAGGCTTTGGACATGGTCATGCTGTGTGGGCACAGCTCACCCAGGCTTTGGACATGGTCATACTGTGCGGGCACAGCTCACCCAGGGGGAGGCTTTGGACATGGTCATCCTGGTGTGGGCACACCTCACCTGGGTTGCAGGGCAGACACTGGGGCCGGGACCTTGTGCTGGGTTCCTGCTGCAGTCAGGTGTGCCAGTGTGGAGCTGCAGAATCTTCTGCATGCTGTTGTGGTGGCTGACTGGGTGCAGCAGCCCTTGTCTTTTCTCAGGAGCCTGATAAGGTCAGCACAGCTTCTGCAGAGCAGTCTCAGGAGCATTCTTTCCTCTGGGCACTCATGAGAAGCAGTATACAAACTGACCTGCTCATCACATTCTGTGTTTCTGTGCTGTATTTTCAGTTCAGCCTTCTCTTTCTTTGACCTTTAGCCATCAAGCCTTAATCTGCCTTTCTCTAAAGTTAGATTATTCCTTAAATCCCTTTAAATTGATCTTTCTGCATCTTTTCTGTAGTAAGTTGACTAACTTCAAACACTTAAATTATTTATGAATGATGTTATTTATGACTTTTCCTTATTAGTTTCTTGTGGTTTTCTGTTAAACAATCAAGAATCCTTGAAATGTTTTCAGACCAAGAATTATTGATCATGTGAATAAATATTTTCAGAAAAGGGGAAGGGGCTAAGGAATAGGAGATCAGTGGAAAGAAGGGGGATGTTATAAAGAAAGAAAGAAAGGTGAAAGGATTCTTCTGGAAGGAAGGCTGGGAGGCTGGGAGACGGAGAAGTGGGAAACTGAGACGAACAATGGGAAAGATGAGGATAAAGGTGGTTTTTAACCCCGCCTCCTCCCATCCCAGATTCATGCCAGCATTTGGTAATCTTCATTTTTCTGAGAATGGCTCCATCTTTCTGTTGTCTAAAGAAAGTCAAAGTAGGGCTGTTCCTCCTACATGTGGGTGCTTGTGCCTTGTTTTCCAGAGCAGCTGGGACTGGTGTGTTTGTGTCTGACCTCTGATCCCCTTCATGTAAGCAGGGTCTGGAATCATCCTCCTTAACAGAGGTCACTGACTGTGTGTTTTCATCCCCAGGGTACGCTGTGTGGAGGAGTTGAACAGTTTGACTGCTGCCTTCGCAAAACCATTTACAAAAATAAATTTGAAATGACATATGTGGGACCAAGCCAGGTAAGAGACTATCTAATGAGGTATGAAAATGGGATGTTTGCCAGAAATGGGCATGTTTGGAGTTGTGCACCAATGGTTTGTTCATACCAACTTGTTGAGAAAGGCATAGGGGATATGCCTGGAACAGGGCTAAGGTTGGGTGGGAATTGGATAGCATAAGAGACCATGGAGTTCATTTCCTGCCTTGTGAATTTTTGTGAGGTACCTCCATGTCAGGTGCAGACTTCTGAAGTGATTTCATTTCAGCCAAATTGACCTTGTTCAGAATGTGGCAGTAAGGGTGAACTGGCAGCCTGGGCAGCCCTGTGCAGTCAGGGAAGAGAGTACAGGACTCTGCAAAGGAGGCTCATCCTTGGGGGCCTGAATGGCTCTCTGGTTAGGCCAGTAACTTGTGAATGGCAGAGGTAAGAATCCCACATGTCTACTACAGCTGTCATCCTATGCAAAAGGAATGGTAAGGATTGTAAAAAAAGCAGAGGGAATTGATGGGGATATCTAAATATCCTGGTATCATCTGTTGCCTGATCTTCCACAGGGCAAGAAGTCTGTGCTGTTCTCTGTGCATGGCCTCACATTGCTTTTCCTCCTTTTCACTAGGTCATTGTGAAGAACCTCTCCACAGGAACCCGAGTTGTGTTGAAATCCCAGTATGGTTATGAGATTGATGAGGTGAAGATCTTGGGGAAGGACAGGTACCTGGTGGCCTATACCTCAGACACGTTGCTGCTGGGTGATGTCAGCTCCAACAAGCTCAGTGAGGTACTGGAAAATGGGTGGCATTTCTGGAATGTCAGATACTTAACTTCATAACTCAGAGGATATGATTTCTGCATGGGAACAATCCCTCTTTCCAAAGAATCATAGAACAGTTCAGGATGGAAGGGGTTTGTTATCAAACTTACTGCCCAAAGGGAAGTCAATATTAAATTCAGATTTAATTGCTTTAGTCCTCTATTCCAGTGCTTTACTGTACTCATAGAGGAAAGCATTTTTCTAAGTCGTCTTGGTATTTTGACTGCTATTTTATCATCATTTTTCATCCTTTCACTCTGCATCTGCCAAAAAAAGCCTGGCATCACTGTATTAGAGGTTTCCTAAGCCCTCCCTTCTCCAGGCTGAAGAAGCCAAATTCCTTCAGCCTCTCTTCACAGTGTGAGTGCTTCTTGATGGGCAGTGTGCTGAACTTGCTCCAGTTTATCAGTCTTTCCTGTACATGGGGGCCCAAATCTGGATCTTTTACATGTATATATTCCAGATGTGAACGTACAAATCTTAGTGCATTTGAAAGAAACAAAATAAAAAATCGTCAGAAAATAGTTCATGGCTGTTTTCCCACAGCTTATGCCAGTGCCATTTCTGGTAGCAGACAATTCACACAAAATTGTCCATCCCCTGATCCTCACAGTGCACTGACTGCTGAGGCTGGAGAATGTGGGCAATAGGCTTATGTCTAATAAAAGCATTAAACAGGCCTCAAGGACGTATTTGCTTTGTTCACCAAGTTGAACACATACCTTTAATTAGACTGATGGTGAGCTAATTAATCTCTCTTGGAGCAGGAGCTCTGACTGGAGGTTTGTGCTGGAGAATGCTGATAACTTGGTAATACAACTGAGAATTTGGCCAGAATGAATCTCCCAGCTTTCTCTACGTCTTACTGCACTGAGTTTTTCTTTCAATTACACAGCTATACTCAGAAAGAGCAAGGCTGTGAGATGTTCATTTGCTCTCTTGCTGTCTGACTGGAGTTCCTTTGAGGCAGTAAGTTGGAGTTTGCACTCAGTGAGGGAAGAGGACTGCTGTAGCCTTGGCTTTCAGTGTTCTGCTCCTCTGGTCATTTGTCTGTTGTTACCACAGCAGCTGTTGTATTATCCAGTGCTCTATGCAAATTTCCAATCAGTTCTTCCCCCACTGGCACTGTGCTGATGAGCCATTGCTAGAATGACTCTAAAAAAAGGGAGTTCAGCTACATGTGGTGAGGAGATTCTGCTCCCACAAGTGTTAGCAGTGATTCTGTGGCTGTGATTAACAGAGGCAAAGGATCTGTTTGGGTGCTTTTTAAATAAAGCTGGTCTGGGGAAGGTGGAGAAGGGCTTGTGAAGGATAGGATAGGATAGGATAAGAATAGGATGGGATAGGATGGGATAGGATGGGATAGGATGGAATAGGATGGAGTAGGATGGGATAGAGGGAGTACCTTGTTCCCATAAAGGCCTCTTGTTTGGAAGGCAGTGATGTACTATACAAAGAGAGCTGGAGTCTGAAGCTGAGTCTAAAGAGAGGAGAGGACCGTGTGGAATTTGCAAGCTGGGAATGGCTGAAAAGCAGTGTTGGCAGCTAAAGAGATGGGTTATGACCCATTGTGCAGTGTAAGTCATGCTGTCTGAGGGAGCCAGAAGCTGGACAGAGGAGCCCATCAGGTGCAGCTGGTGCTGGTGGGGCTGTCAGCCTCACCCCTGGCATTGCTTTGCAGGTGGCCTGGCAAGGATCCGGGGGCAATGAGAAGTTCTTCTTCGACAATGAGAACGTGAGTAGGATGGGACAGAGTGCTCCCCATGAATGGTGTGTGGAGCTGTGTGTGCATCAGCAAGAAAAGTGTCACCTGCATTTGTGGAAAACCCTGTTTCTCAGCAGTTTCTGGATTTAGCTTCTTCATGCAGATCCCAATCTGCTTCTTCCCTTTTCCACATGCCAGGTACAGAATAAACTTGGTGTGTGGACTGATGAGTTATATAAGTGATAACCCTGAAGGAGAGAGAAGCAATAAAAGATCAGTGGCCAGAGAGGGTGTTAGAGATACAGAATACAGCTGTCATGGGGACAGCTTGACTCCTGCAGGACTGATAGGCCCACAATTAAAATCCCCAGCCTTAAGGGAAAGCTGTCAGTCACAACAAAAAGGCAAGAACAGCTCCTTAGTCATCCCAGAGTATTCAAATTTAGATTTGTGTGCAGCAGAGTTCTTTCCTGCACCCTTCACTGGTAGGTGTGAGTGTTTCTGTCGTTCACTCTGTAAGTGAATTCCCCTCTCACCATCAGGTCTGCATGATTTTCAATGCTGGAGAGCTGACACTAGTGGAATATGGAAGCAATGACATCCTGGGGTCTGTCCGCACAGAGTTTGTGAACCCTCATCTGGTCAGGTAAGGGTTACACCTGCCTGTGTGAGCAGCACAGGCAGTTGGTAGAGTCAGATCAGATATATAACACTGGAGGTGTCCCACAGTGCAGCATGCAGCCCCCAGACACCCACCTCTCACAGGGACCACTGATGGGTTTAGTGCCACCTTACTGGCTGTCAGGTGTTAGAAGCACAGGAGCCTCTTTTCCTCTGATCCTGGTGCAGCCTGCCATGGCTGTTGCTGAACCTCCTGTGCATATTCTCAGGCAACTCTGCATCCAGCTGCTCCTGGTACAGCATCATTAGGGACTCAGTTGCCAGCAGGACCTCCTCTGTCCCTCCAAAATTCTATACCTCATGTTCTGGTTCAGGAGAAGGGGTGATCATGGGCTGCTCAGAGCAATGTAACCAATGTGTTATTGGGGACCCCTGAACCAGAGAGGCAGCTTTGGGGGGAAGCCATGGATCAGAAAGCTTTGTTCTCTCTTGAGGCAGCTATAGCTACTGGGCAAGTGTCACAGGTCAGAGAGCTGCCAGAGGGAACATGTGCTCAGGGAAACTGCAGGGGAGTCAGGGAGGGACTCTGATTCAAATGTGAATTTGGGAATAGTGAAGGTAATAGTCATTCCCTTCAAATCACAGTGTCCGTATCAATGAGAGACAGCAGCGAGGCGTGGATGAGAACAAGAGGCTGGCTTACCTAATAGACATTAAGACTATAGCAACAGGTGAGTGTGACCCTTCTTCCCCTTCCCCTTCCCCTTCCCCTTCCCCTTCCCCTTCCCCTTCCCCTTCCCCTTCCCCTTCCCCTTCCCCTTCCCCTTCCCCTTCCCCTTCCCCTTCCTCTTCCCCTTCCCTGTATTTTGCCAGCCTTCCTCATTCCTTTTTATTTTTTGTGCCAGGCAGCACATCCCTGAAGCTCCTCTGTGATAACCCTGTACCAAGCAGCAGATTCTCAAGTTCCCCTTTGCATTCCTTGTACCAAGCAGCAGATTCTTGAAGTTCCCCTTTGCATCCCCTCTGCCTGGCAGCAGATTTTTGAAGTTCCCTTTGCATCCCCTCTGCCTGGCAGCAGGTTTTTGGTGTTCCCCTTTGCATCCCCTCTGCCTAGCAGCAGATTTTGGATGTTCCCCTTTGCATCCCCTCTGCCTGGCAGCAGCCCACTGGAAGCCAGGCTGTCCTGCTTTGGGCAGGATGGTGCCTGTCATGGACACAGCCATGGGTGGCTGGCACTGTGTCCTGGACCCAGGCTCTGTGTTGCCTGCACTGCCCACGAGCTGTACATGCTCACAGACAGTGGGAGAGAGCTGCTGCTGCTGAGAAGGCTTCAGAATAAAATGTCACTGCTTTTTGGTGTCCATGTCACAGTGTCTGTGCTGAGGGTCTTGCCGTAAACAGGTCCCAGGCGCCCGATTCCCCTGGCACAGCTGTGGGTGCTGAGCACTTTGAGGTACATCAGGTACTGACACCGTTTCCTTTCTTTCCTTCCCCAGTGGACCTTGTTGGTGGCTACAACACTGGCACCATCAGTCATGACAGCAAGATCGACTGGCTGGAACTCAATGAAACAGGCCACAAACTGCTCTTCAGGGACAAGAAGATGAGGGTGAGGCAGCCACCTCAGGCCACGTGGCAGGATGGTGTGTGTGGGGAGAGGTGGGGACAGATATGCCTGAATGGAGGGAGGGAGGTGAGAAGCACATCTGAGACACTCCTGATTTTTTGCTTACTGCTCCTTTGGGGCAGATTGACCATGGCCAGATTGCATGAGCTGGCAGTATTGCATTCGTGAGTCCTAGCTAATGCTGAACTTAGTTACTGGATGTCTTGCTTCATCTCATCACACCTGACAATGAAAATCATGGGTTCTCCTGCAGTACTTATGTCTGTGGTGTTCAAAATCATGTCAGTCAGGTGAAGCCCCAGTGACTGGGAAAAGGAGAACCTTGTACCTATCTTTAAAAGGAGTAGGAAGGAGGACCCTGGCAGCTACTGGCCAGGTAGCCTCACCTCTGGGGCTTGGAAGGTCATGGAACAGATCCCCCTAGAAGCAGTGCTAGGGCAGATGGGGAATGGGAAGGGGATTCAGGACAAGCAGGGCAGGTCATTCAGGACAGCCAGCATGGCTTCACCAACAGAGAGTCCTGACCAGCCCAGTGGCCTTCTCTGATGGAGAGACTCCCTCAGTGAGCAAGGGAAGGACCATGGATGTCATCTAGATATCTGTAAAGCCTTTCACACAGTCCCCCACAACATCCTTCTCTCTCAGCTGGAGAGGGATGGATTTGATGGTGGACTGTCTGCTGGATAAGGAATTGGGTGAACATTCATATCCAGGGGGAAGTGGTCACAGCTCAGAGTCCTGGTGGACATCAGTGACAAGCAGTGCCCCTCAGGGGTCCATGTGGGCCAGTTCTATTTTATATCCTCATTGTGGTACAGAGGGAGGGATTGAGTACACCCTCAGCTGCCTGCAGGTGACACCAGTACAGATTGAGTACACCCTCAGCTGCCTGCAGGTGACACCAGTACATTTTGAGTACACCCTCAGCCTGCAGGTGACACCAAGTACAGATTGAGTACACCCTCAGCAGCCTGCAGGTGACACCAAGAACAGATTGAGTACACCCTCAGCTGCCTGCAGGTGACACCAGTACATTTTGAGTACACCCTCAGCCTGCAGGTGACACCAGTACAGATTGAGTACACCCTCAGCCTGCAGGTGACATCAATACAGATTGAGTACACCCTCAGCCTGCAGGTGACACCAGTACAGATTGAGTACACCCTCAGCTGCCTGCAGGTGACATCAATACAGATTGAGTACACCCTCAGCTGCCTGCAGGTGACACCAAGTACAGATTGAGTACACCCTCAGCAGCATGCAGGTGACACCAGTACAGATTGAGTACACCCTCAGCCTGCAGGTGACACCAAGTACAGATTGAGTACACCCTCAGCAGCATGCAGGTGACACCAGTACAGATTGAGTACACCCTCAGCCTGCAGGTGACATCAATACAGATTGAGTACACCCTCAGCCTGCTGGTGACACCAGTACAGATTGAGTACACCCTCAGCAGCCTGCAGGTGACACCAGTACAGATTGAGTACACCCTCAGCTGCCTGCAGGTGACACCAAGCTGAGGGTGCAGTGACACACCTGGAGGACAGGGCCATCCAGAGGAACCTGGACCAGCTCCTCAGCTGTGCCCATGGGAATCCCATGAGATGTAGCAAGGCCAAGCATAGGCTGTGTCCTGAACCAGTCCCACGGTGAGGGCAGCAGGGGAGGGTGGGCTCTGTTCCTCTGCCCTGTTTGGGTTAGACCCCCATCTGCTCCTTCCAGATGTAGGGTCCCAGCTCAGGACGGACATGGAGCTGCTGGAGCAAGTCCAGAGGAGGCCACAGAGATGGTCACAGAGAGGCCTGGAACACCTCTGCTATGAGGAAAGGCTGAAAGAATTGGGGTTGTTCATCCTGGAGAAGAGAAGGCTCCAAGGAGACCTTAGAACCCCTTCCAGTGCCTAACTGGTTCCAAAGGAGCTGGAGAGGGGCTTTGGACAAGGGCCTGGAGTGAGGGGATAAGGGGGAATGGCTTCCCACTGCTGGAGGGCAGGGTTGGATGGGATACTGGGGAGAGATTCTCCCCTGTGAGGGTGCTGAGAGCCTGGCACAGGCTGTCCAGAGCAGCTGTGGCTGCCTCATCCCTGGAAGTGTTCAAGGCCAGTTTGGACAGGACCTGGAGCAACCTGGTCCACTGGAAGGTGTCCCTGCCTATCCTATGGCAGGGGGTTGGAACAAGATGATTTTTAAGGTTCCTTCCAACCCAAACCATTCTGGGGTTCTATGGTTTCTCCAGCCATTTTGGTACAGACTGAAACAGGGACATTCTTGTTCTCTTTTGATAGGTGTTTCATGAGACTAGCACTGTTCTCTCTTCTGTTTCTCATCTTCTCTAGGTGAGGACAAGGAATAGAGACAGTCTGGGACTTTTCAGTCACAAGACATCATAAACATAGCAAAGTTATGCCATATGTCAGGTTACACCTTCCAAAGTGTTGTGTTAGGTTTGGGGCAGTGTGTTCCACAAACAACTGACCTCTCACCTTATTGGTAGTAGTCATTGCAACAGGGCTGTGCCTGGGATGGAGAGTTCAGCCCAAAATTGCAGAGGAAGGCCCTTCTTGGTCCCTTAGCTTGTTTCCATGAAGGATTTCAGAGCCCATTTTCCTGTTCCAGCTCTGCAGCTGAGAGGCAGCTGAAGTAGCATGAGGCATATTCTGGCTGATATGTGGCTGTGCCGAGCTCTAAGGGAGGCAAGAGTTTGAAATGCTGCAAGGGTTTAGAAAGGTCTTATAGGAGTGTGTAAATAAGTATGAGATTTTAGGATGTGTGTCTTGGAAAAGGTCTCTTTCCTGGTGGGTGATGTCTGTTTCCAAGATGCCTGCTCAGCTCAGGTCCTGTGGTGAGCCTGCCAGAGCCCGGCTGAGCCTGTGCTCCCTCCCTCTGCAGCTGCAGCTCTATGACATCGAGAGCAGCACCAAGACCACCATCCTGAACTACTGCTCCTACGTGCAGTGGGTGCCGGGCAGCGACGTGGTGGTGGCTCAGAACAGGAACAGCCTCTGCATCTGGTACAACATCGACGCTCCAGAGCGGGTCACCATGTTTCCTCTGAAGGTAAAACTGCAGGCTTTGATTGCCTCCTGCAGTTCCTTCTTCTTCCTCACGTGTGTGGGAGTAGCAAGGGTGGTATGGCAGAAGGGAGACAGAAGGGAACTGTTAGTTTCTTCTGGACAAAATACAAGCTCATTTGTCAGCTTTGTGGCAGATATTTCTGGCAGAAGATGGAGCAAGGAGCTGCTTCATGGCTCAGTGCTCACTCATTCAGAAGAGCCATGACTGGCAGAGCTGTTGCAGTGCTGCCCTCACACCCTGAAACCCCCCACACTTCAGATGAGCAGGGGAGTATTGACAGCTGGTCCTCTTTCTAGGGGGATATCGTAGGCTTGGAAAGGAATGATGGAAAGACTGAAGTGATAGTGTCTGAAGGGGTGAACACTGTGCCCTACACCCTGGATGAAGGCCTTATAGAGTTTGGAACTGCCATTGATGATGGGGACTATCACAGGTGAGTGCTGGATGTGCCGGGGGGGATGGCAGGTGGCTCATGGCACATGCCAGGCACCTGGGAATCAATGACCCATGAATGGCAGCAGCACAGCTTTCCAGAGCTGAACTTCAGACTCTCAGCGTGATGTTGCTGCCACGTCTGGCTATAATGAACACCAGAGTCCTTCAGGAGAGATTCCTCAGCTTTTGCCTCCTTGCAACCTTGTGGTTTCAAACTCAGGGAGAGACTGGCCAGTCTGGTCCCACAGACATCAGCAGGGCTTTGCTGAAGGTAGCTGTCAATTAATTGCAGTGAATAAGAGTCTCCAGAGCAGCCAGATGTGCAATGGTGCTTGGGTGCTTTTACTGCTGCCCCTCCAGGGATGCTGGCAGTACCATGGAAACATCTAGGAGCTGTGCAGAGTGAAAATTGACTGCCTCAAGTGCTCATGGCAGCTGCCTGGATACTGCTGACACTCTTAGAGGGCTTTTAAAAGCAACCAGGGAAGAAAACTTCACCTGTTCATAGCACTGTTGTGTCTTCAGAGACTTTCTCAGTGGGGACTTGTATCAGACAGAACACCTTAGATTTGTCCCACACTGCTGCAGCCTTCTGCTGATAATCTGCCTCTAGGTACCTTAGCCCAGGTAGGAATAACCTGGATGTCTGAATTTCCCCCTGCTCTGTCAGGCTCTGTGTTACACTCTGCAGAGCTGGGCACCCAGCTCTGGTTAGGAAGCTCCTGTCTCATTCTGGGATTTTCTTCAGAGGGCTCTTCTGTCACTGAAAGTCTGCAAATCTCTGTCTCAAGGGCTGCTGCATTTTTGGAGACGCTGGAAATGTCCACAGAGACTGAAGCCATGTGGAAGACCCTCAGCAGACTGGCTTTGGAAGCGAGACAGCTGCACATTGCAGAGAGGTACATCACACCTTCATGGCTTCAACATGCTCTTTGCTGAACCGCAGAAACCAGGGTCCAGCTGACGATGTGGCTCTGTGTATGGTCTGGAGTATTCCCTGCATTGGAGACTTAGCTGTTCTCTGTGCCAGGCCATGGCTTTGCCTTTTCACCCCAGCTGGTAGTGCCAGGAACTGGGAACACCTCTGTAGCATAAATGTTTGTTGATGTTGGCCCAAAGCTGTGTGTAGCAAGGACTCACAGAGCTGACAGACATCAACAAGCTTGGGGCACTGCTGAAGCCTGGGGAGGTGAAACATGAGCCTTGGTCATGTTCCTGGATTCCCCCATGGAGCAGGGCCAGAAGGCACATCTGAGCATAGGTCTTGGCAAAATCCTTCTCTTGAGCCAGGGCCGCCCCACCTCTCCCACTGCTGAGCTGAGTCTGCTGCCTGGTTTCTATTTTCTTATCTTGGACCAAAAGTGGGCAACAAAGCCTGGGTGTTGACTAACTGCTTTGCATTTTCCAGGTGCTTTGCAGCTCTGGGAAACATGGCAAAGGCTCGATTTCTGCATGAAACCAATGTCATTGCTGACCAGGCAGCTCAGGAGCATGTAAGTGAAACATTTCCTGCTCCTCGGAGCAGCAGTTTCCCTGTAAACACTCGCACGCACAAGATCTTGTGTGTCCTTGCTCACCAGTGTCATGCTGCAGACCAGTATCTGTTCATGTAGAAAGTGCTAACATTGTCTTCTGTCCAAGGCTGGCCGTTTTATACTGTCCTGGCTTGTCACTGCTGGGATTCTCAATGTCTTTGTTTCTGTAGTGAGCCGGCCTCCAGCTGCAGTGCCCTCTAGAGTGTTCCATTCCAGAGCTGTTCTTTCCCTCAGCACACTGAGCTTGCTGTGTTGTCTGCAGGGTGGGGATGGCACAGACCATTACCTGGTGCGGGCCCGCCTGGCCATGCTGGACAAGAACTACAAGCTGGCAGAGATGATCTTTCTGGAGCAAGTGAGTAAAGGAACAAGGAATGGAAGAGGTTCTGTTTAATGCTGGGTGGGGAGGTGTGTGCCCTCTGCTGGAAGAGGAGAGGAAGATGTTGCTTGTTCCTAGCAGAAGAATTTTCCCCATGAAGTAGAAAAGGTATTCCTTGTTCTGAGGTGTGCAATTACCCTGAGGTGTAGGAAGAGTGTGAGGGAGGATGTATATCCAAATGATGGAGACAGTCCACTTTTCCAAGTGTTTTCTGCACATCTCACCCTGCCTGCTGTGAGAGCTCCTTGGCAGGGTGTCTGCTGGGGTTAACACTTTGCTTTCCAATGCAGAACGCCCCAGAGGAGGCCATGGACATGTACCAGGAGCTGCACATGTGGGATGAATGCATTGTGGTGGCCAAGGCCAAGGTACAGAGTGCTGCTGCACTGGCTGTAGGCTGGTCTTGCTTGGTAAATCTTCTGGTTGGGAGCTATTCAGGGATTCAGGGTCTGTGTTCTTTTCACCTGCCCTACCTTGCTTCTGCTCAGAAGGGCTCCAAGTAGAAGGGAAGGTTGCACTGGTGTAAGTACAGACCTAGCTGAAGCTACTGAAATTGGTTTAGGAGTATCTGTGCTTCAGAAAAGAATGGATAGTGCCCACTGGTACACAGGGCTGGCATTGTAGTTTCTGATAACTGGGCAACAAGAGGCCTGGTGCTGTGAGCAGCTGCTCAGAGCCTGCAGGATGAGCTGGACAATATCTCATCCTCCCCAGGACTCCCAGTTCTGTTTCTCCACAGGGACACCCAATGCTGGAGAAGCTGCGTCGGGGCTACTACCAGTGGCTGCTGGACACCCAGCAGGAGGAGAAGGCTGGGGAGGTGCAGGAGGCCCAGGGTGACTACCTGGCAGCCATCAGCTTGTACCTGCGGGCAGGGCTGCCAGCCAAAGCAGCACGGCTGGCCATGAGCAGGGACGAGCTGCTCACCAACGGGGACGTCATCGACAGGATCTCCTCAGCCCTGATCAGAGGGGAGCTCTATGAGCAGGTGAGTGCCTTCCCTCTGGGCTTCCAGCTTAGGGGCATCATTACCACATCCTGTCACCTGTGAGACTGTATGAGCAGGTGAGTGCCCTTCTCTCTGGGCTTCCAGCTAATGGGCATCAGGGCCTTCCCCATCCTGTCACCTGTGAGGCACAGGGCCACTGAGCTGGAAAGTAGCAGAGGTAATTCTGGGTCAATGAGGTTGCAGTTAACATTTATGAGGAAATCCTCACTGTACCCATTGTACGTGGGTGAGGTCTAGAAATACTCAATAATCAGGAAAAAGATCACATCTGATTGGTAATATATATCCAGAATATAGAGTGTCAGTAATAGTTGAGGAGGCCTTAGGAAGATTTGGAACAGAACAGAATTGTGAATCAAATGGAAAACTTGATATCACTGTGGAAATGTCAGTGCTTCCTCATATCAGAATAAAATGTGGTGTAAGGATGGTCTAAATGGAGGAGTTAAGGAAGGAAAACAAAGAGTTGAAGACTGTCTGTAAAGCCATGCATATCATAAAGAAGGGATGTGATTATTCTCTGTGTCTAATGACACCAAAAATGGGTAACTTATTGTGAGGTGGCAGTTTTAAAACCAAAGGGTGTTTTTTCCATAGCACATCATGTTAATGCAGGAAAGCAGTGCTGAGTCTGCTCAGCATCCTGGCCAACAGGGGCTTCTGGCAGGGGCTTAAGAAATAAGCACCTGCTAGAGGCACTGATTTAAAATAAGCATAAAAAATAAAGAACAGGGCAAGCAAATACAGAGTGGCACTTCCTCTAGTGTGTTTTCACTGAACTGAACTAGGGGTTCAGCAGTTTGAAGCCTGTAATGTACCTGAACAGCTCTACTTCTGTGTTTGAGAGCTCTTGATAGACTTTACTTTTATGAGCTTGTCAAATTATTGCTTGAACCACATGTAGATTTTAAGTTACAATTTTGGCTATGAGTTACCCAGTTCAGTTAGATGTTATGTGAAAAAAAACACTGCTTTTTGTTAGCTTGTTTTATGTTTCCTTTATAAATTACACTTCTTTTGTCTCAATTTATCTTCAGCATTTTCTGGCCATTTCAACACAAGACAACTTTGTACTTTCTCAAACCTGTCATCTTTTCTTAAGCTTTCAGTTGAAAGACTAACTGGAGCTCCCAGCTGCTGGATGTTGTTACCAAAAGTATAAATAGTCCAAGAATTTTTAGACAAATCATGGAGGTAGAGTCTGTCCAAAGCCATTAAATACAATGATGTGAGAGCATCACAACAAAGTCAGGCAGCTTCTGCTGTGCAGGTTGTCAGAGATGGACAGAGAGGGGAAAGGCTGGTATATGCTTGCTCTGTTTTTACAGTTCTTTGGATGTGTGGTGTTGGCACTGTTCAAATGCTGAAGGGGATGAGCCTTTGGTCTTGCAGGATGGCTGTGCTGGGGTCAGGAGCAGGAAGGACAGTGGTCTGGGCTGTCTTTCCTGGTAGTTCATCAATCCCCATGCACTCGGTTAGCTGGGAGGGCAGAGCTGGTGCAGGAGGGCATGGAGCTGGTGGGGTGTGATTACGTGGGGTTGGTGGCTCTGGAAACTGGTTCTTGTCTCTGTCCTAGGCTGGAGACCTGTTGGAGAAGGTTGGCAACACACGAAAGGCTCTGGAGTGCTATGGCAAGGGCAGTGCCTTCCTGAAAGGTACTGTGCTCAATGTGTTCCTCCACTCGTCTCCAGCAGGAGCCCAGCTACTCTGGCCTGGTGGCAGCTTGAAATATTGCCCTGGAGCCTGGAGATGCCTGGGTGCTCTGCAGCTCCCACCTATCCTGTAATTCAGTGTATTTTCACATAGCTGTACTTGCACATGCAGTGCCAGGAGAGTGTCTTGTTCCCAAGCCCGTGGCCATGCTGACTGCAGCAGCAGGGCTTTGACCCAGCTCTCCACAGGGTCTGGGCTGCTGGGGAGCCCATGGGAGCTGGAGTGGCTCAGGCAGCAGCATTGCCCTCCTCCTGTGCCAGCTCCAAGCCCATGTTTGCCCCAAAGCTCCCCGCTGGCCTCAGCATTACAGCTGCTGTGTCCCCTTGCAGCCGTGGAGCTGGCTCGCCTGGCGTTTCCTGCAGAGGTGGTGAAGCTGGAGGAGGCCTGGGGAGACCATCTGGTGCAGCAGAAACAGCTGGATGCTGCTATCAACCACTACATCGAGGCCAGGTGGGAGCAGGGCAAGGCTGGGTAAGCTGCAGGGTGCTGCCAGGGCAGGGAGTTGGTACCTGCAGGAGCTTTGCCTGAGTGAGCCCCACTACACTGCTTAGCAATGCCCCACTTGCTTGTGTGCAGCAGCCATTGATGGCTCCCACATCTCTCACAAGGTCTCATAGTGCTGATTGCTCTTCCCTGCTGTCCCAGTCCTTTCACCCCCCTCAGCACTGCCAGTTCCTCAGCTGCTTTATGCTGAATCAGGCAGCAGAGCACTCTAGTCTCCCTGGCAACGGTGCAGCTGGAGGAGATGCTGCTGCCTGGCTCTAAAGGCTGATGGTTTGGTGCCAGGTGCTCAATTAAGGCCCTCGAGGCAGCTTTGGGAGCCCGGCAGTGGAAGAAGGCCATCTACATTTTGGACTTGCAGGACAGACAGACGGCAGCCAAATATTACCTGAAGATTGCCCAGCATTATGCAGCTTTGCAGGAGTATCAGGTGAGGCACAGACACAGTCACCTCTGCTCTGTGTGTCCCTGGGCTGTACTGAGTGTGGTCCTTTCCTGGCAGGTTGCAGAGGAGCTGTACATCAAGGGAGGCCAGACCAAGGATGCCATCGACATGTACACGCAGGCTGGGCTCTGGGAGCAGGCCCACAAGGTGAGGCAGCAGCCAGAGCTTCTGCGCTCCTCACCCCACTTGGTGAGATCTTCCATCAGCAGGTGGTTGTGCCTTGTGCAGCAGTACCTGATCAGCCAGGACTCTTCCCAAATGCGTGTGCAGGGACATCCAGTAGCCAGAAAAAATCCAGTGTTCCCATCCTGACCCGTCCTGGCCTTGTCCCTCTCACAGCCCTGTGTGGGTGCACCCCTGGCACAAATGGCCTTCTCCAAGAGCTGGTCCTGTGTGCTTGGTGACAGTGACAAATGACTGCCTGTTCTTTGCAGAGCATACAGCACAGATATCTCTGTCAGATGGGAAGGAAATATGTTTTCCCTTCTCCTGTCACATGTCAGGAAATTGCTGTGCATTTCTCCCCTGTGCGTTCCTTTTGGCAGCTGGCACTCAAGTGCATGAGCCAGGAGGAGGTGACAGTGCTGTACATAACCCAGGCCCAGGAGATGGAGAGACAGGGCAAGTACAAAGAAGCAGAGAGGTGAGTTTCCCCCAGTACTGCTGTCAGCCCAAGAGCCCTGGAAAATCAGCTGCAGTGAGGAGAAGCCCTTTGCTGGGTTAGAGGGAGAATTTGGGACTGGGGTTTGGAATGGTCAGAGGAACTTTCTCCACACACGGGGAGCTGAAGCTGGTATTTCAGGATGTGGAAAGGTTTCAGGGATTCGTCTTGTGCTTGGCTGAGCTGTGTGGATGTGCTCGTGTTGCCAGGCTGTACATCACTGTGAATGAACCCGATCTGGCCATCACCATGTACAAGAAGTGCAAGATGTATGATGAGATGGTTTGCCTGGTGGCCAAGTACCACAAGGACTTACTTGGAGATACTCACCTGCACCTGGGCAAGGTGAGTGCATCTCATGGCAGGGGATCAGCTCAACCAAGCAGGGGCAAGATTGTTGTTGTGGACGAGGTTTTGAGATTGCTTAAAAAATCAGTGGCAAGGGTATGAGCAAACATCAGGTTTAATATTAAGTATCAAAGCAGAACAAGTTTGTTGTTGAGATTCACTCTACTACTTAGAGGACAGCTAAGGCACAACAAGGAAAAACTAGCAACAACAAAACCAAACAAAGTGCAGGCAATCAAAGAAGAAATTAACTAAGAACTGTCTGTGGGGATGGGTGGGTGTGACAAAAGACAGTGTGGGCAAAGATAAAAAAGAGCACAGCCTAAAAGCCTAACAGCACTCAAACATAAGAGTACTTTAATTTAACTTACACCTTAAGACTAACAATTTAACATAGGAAAACATTTAACTTACATCTAATTAAACTTATGGCTTAACTGTAACAATCTAACAGAGGAATAACACTTAACAGCATTTAGCCTAACTTATAACTTTGAAGTTATACTTAGCAAGTCAGCAGAAGAGTAACACTTGGCAACACTTAGCTTATAACTTATGTTTAACAACTTTGCAAAAGAACAACACTTCGCAGCATTCAAATAAGTTTATAACTATAATTTAACCTTACTTACAGGCTAACTTACTTAGATATCCAAGATACTGAAACATTTAAGAAAGCCACATTTCCCACAGATTTGCCATAGCATATGTGCATCTTTATGCACCCAGACAGAAACAGTCAGTGCCTTCAAGGTACCTGTGAAGAATTTCTCCCAGAAGTCAGTGAAATCCTCACTTTGGAGGCCTTTGCATCTCCCAGTGGGTGAAGGATCAGGCCCCAGGAGTGAGCTATTGGCCCAGCATACATTGTGTTTGGCAATCCTCCAACAGCAAACCTGAGGGTTTGCTGGCTCTGACAGGTGCCCCCCAGAGGGAGGTTGCTGTGGTGCCCACAGTGGTGCCAGGACAGCTCCAAAGGGTCTCATTTTGGACTGCTGTTTATAGGATCACCAAGGGCTTCAGTCATAGCAGTGCTTCAGCCTGGCCAGAGTTTGGGTTGGCATTTTCTTTGAAAGTGTGAGAGCAGGAGTGTTGTGCTATTCAGGCAAGAGGAATATTTTCCAAGGCTGGTCATAAGGGAAACAGAAGCTCATTAAACAGCAGCAGTTCCTTGGAGCAAGGCAGTGTTTCTGATAAGCTCAGGAAGAGCTGAGCCCAGGTGGTGCTGTCAAGGCCAAGGGCTAACAAGCATTTCTCAGCTCACACTGCAGCCTGTGAAGGAGAAGGGGGGAATGCACAGGTGTCCACACGAGTGTCACTGCCTCATTGCTCTGCCCGCAGGAGCTGGAGGCAGAGGGGCGCCTGCAGGAGGCTGAGTATCATTACCTGGAAGCCAAAGACTGGAAGACCACGGTGAACATGTACAGAATGAATGACATGTGGGAAGAGGCATACAGGGTAATAATCACTCACAGGGGTCAGCTTTTCTGGCTGTGGGATCCTGGTGGAAGCGGCTTTGTCTGTGTTCTCTGCAAGACCAGAACACTTGGTGTGCCCTGCCCAGCCTCAGAACTGTCCCAGCCCTGGAGCCCTATGTGCCTCCCAGCCAGCAGGGTTTGAGCCTTTCTGCTGGGCTCCTTCCTCGACGCTCTGCCCTGATCACTCATCCTGTGGTACCTCAGGGGTGTTGCTGTGGCCACAGCACCCAGCACTGCTCTGCTCAGTGCGCCCATGGAGTGCTGGGCTCCCTTTGCTGTCCCAGCAGGGATGTGGCTCTGCTGAGGAGTGCTGGGCTCCCTTTGCTGTCCCAGCAGGGATGTGGCTCTGCTGAGGAGTGCTGGGCTCCCTTTGCTGTCCCAGCAGGGATGTGGCTCTGCTGAGGAGTGCTGGGCTCCCTTTGCTGTCCCAGCAGGGATGTGGCTCTGCTGAGGAGTGCTGGGCTCCCTTTGCTGTCCCAGCAGGGATGTGGCTCTGCTGAGGAGTGCTGGGCTCCCTTTGCTGTCCCAGCAGGGATGTGGCTCTGCTGAGCAATGCTGGGCTTCCTTTGCTGTCCCAGCAGGGATGTGGCTCTGCTGAGCAATGCTGGGCTCCTCCTGCAGTCCCAGCAGGGATGTGGCTCTGCTGATGAATCTGGGCTCCTCCTGCAGTCCTAGCAGGGATGTGGCTCTGCTGTGCCATGCTGGGCTCCCTCCTGCAGTCCCAGCAGGGATGTGGCTCTGCTGATGAATCTGGGCTCCCTCCTGCTGTCCCAGCAGGGATGTGGCTCTGCTGAGGCTGCTGTGCTGCACCCTGTGTGCCTTTGCCTCACTGTCCCCTCACCAGGGCAGTGGTGCTTGCAGAAGCGTTTGTTGGGAGGGAACAGATGGTTTTGGGGCTCCCTCCTGCTGGCAGGCAGCACGTTAGAGGGGCTCAGTCTGCTGAAGGTGGAACGTACTCTGGGTTTTTCCATTTCCTTTCCTTTGGACAGGTGGCCAAGGCATACGGGGGTGCAAACTCCCACAAGCATGTGGCCTATCTGTGGGCAAAGAGCCTGGGTGGAGAGGCAGCTGTGAAACTCCTCAGCAAATTTGGACTTCTGGAGATGGCCATTGACCATGCAACAGACAGCGGGTATGCAGGTGCCCAGCACCTCCCTCCCCTCTGCCAGCAGAGAAAAACGTGTGGGCCAAGATAACCTGTGCACATGGCACTGCAGGTCCAGAAAATGACATGTCTTCCATCCCACCGTGCTTCACACAGCCTTCCACACCCTTGGCACATCCCACTTCTCTTCTTTGTGTCAGTCTCTCAAATGCCACGTCTGAGCTGGCAGGCAAATGCAGTTTGTCCTCTGCAGGGGAAGGCTTGTGGGAGCCTCTGAGCATGAGAGGGTTGCTCCTCATGTCACCATGAGTAACTGTCTGCCACAAGAGCTCTGGCCCTGCTCTGCAGCTGGCCAGGTGTCTGCCTGCATGGCCACTCATTGCTGCTCTTCCTGAGGCTCCCACATCTCTTGGCTCCTGCCTTGGGCTCTAACAGCAGGTGGGAAGGAGCCAAATTTCCTTAGCAGGGGCTCCAAAAGCTCCTGGTCAGGAGCAGGAGGAACAGACAGTGCTAATTCACTTGGGGCCCCCTGTATTCCGCTCTCTCCTCTCCCAGTGTCTTGTGCTCTGCCTGATGTCTTGTTCTTGACGAAGGCACACACTCACAGCACAGTCCTTCTCTCCTTCATTGCAGGGTCTTTGAATTTGCTTTTGAGCTGGCCCGCCTCTCCATGAAGCAGAAGATGCCAGACATCCACCTGAAGTATGCCATGTTCCTAGAAGATGAGGTAATTTTCCCCCTGGAACAGGTGCAAGTCCTCCAGTCCCTCAGGTAACTGAGCAGTTGTCCCTGGGCTGCTGCAGCAGTCCCTGCATTCCCAGAGGGCTCCATTGCCAAGCTCCACACACCTGTGTTCCATAAACGCTGCCTTGGATGAGTAGAGGAGGTCGTGTGGTGATGCCAGAGCGGGAAGGTGTGCAAACAAATCCCTTCTTCTCCTCTAGGGCAAGTTTGAAGAGGCTGAAGGAGAGTTCATTAAAGCTGGGAAGCCCAAGGAAGCTGTGCTGATGTGTGTGTCCTCCCCATCCTGCTGTGTGTGCTCTCTCCATGCAGTGCTAGCCCGGTTGCCTCTCCAGCACTGGGCTGCTCCTTGTTATCCCTGTTGTTCCACCTGGTCTCCCTCTCATCCCCAGGTTTGTGCACAACCAGAACTGGGATGCTGCCCAACGTGTGGCTGAGGCTCACGACCCAGACAGCGTGGCTGACGTGCTGGTTGGGCAGGCACAGTTTGCCTTTGAGCAGAGAGAGTTCCAGAAGGCAGAGGCCTTCCTCCTGCGAGCACAGAGACCTGAGCTGGCCATCAAGTACTATAAGGTGAGTGCAGCCTGTAGCAGCATCCTTGCCTTCCTCACTGGACAAGAACCCAATTTAGATGAAGGAGTGAAATTCACCTCCCAGCTCCCCCTGTCAGCTGAGTAGCCAAAGAGGTTTAAACCACTTGCTCAGGCTTTCTGGAGGAACTGAATTCTGGCCTGAGGACTGAGCCAGTGGATTTCATGTCATAGCTTTGCTCTCTCACCGTTCTGGAGGATGGGTGGTCCTTGGGGTAGCACAAGTGGGTGCATTTGGAGGCTGAAGTGCCCATTCCACTGAGGTGGCTGAAATGGATGAGCCCATTCCTCTGAGGTGGCTGGAATGGATGAGCATGTTCCCCTGAGGTGGTTAGGGCAGGTGGACAGACACAGGTGCCATTCTCGGGGAGGAAAGAATTGGGTGGTGCTACTGTGGTTATTTCTTCTAGTCAGTTCTCTGGCAAGATGAGGATGAGGGGATGGGTGTGTTGTGTGATAGCAGGAGCGTGGGGGATCCTGGTGAGAGTTTCTCCCCGCTGTGCCTGTGCAGGAGGCTGGCATGTGGAGCGAGGCCCTGCGGATCTGCAAGGAATACCTGCCCGGGCGGCTGGCAGAGCTGCAGGAGGAGTGTGGCAGGGAGGCTGGCAAGAAAGGCTCCAGGTAAGGAGAGCTGTGGTCAGGCTGCAGGAAATAGCCTGGAAGCTCTTCCCCATGGCCATTTTGCTGATGCCTTACAGAGACAGCCCGATGGGACCCCTGAGATCCACTTGTTTCCTTTTTGAGGACTCCGGACTTCTTACTGCATAGGTTTCCTATCATCCTTCCTTATTTCTCTGGGAGTCTTATTTCTGCCATCCAAGATTTCCCAGATGGCATTTTGCCCCACTTACAAATTTCCATGGTCTCCTGTACTGCCATTGCATCTCCCCAGGGTCCTTGGTCAGTTCTTTCCTCAGCCCTGTGCATGTTCTCTGTCTGAGCTCCCTGCTTGCCTGCCGTGTGCACCCCTGCCCACCCCTGTCTGAGGATCTCTGGCAGCATGTCCGTGCTGCTCACAGCCTGCGTTCCTCCTGCAGTGGGCCTGAGGGGCTGCTGGAGCAGGCCCGCGAGTGGGAGCAGGCTGGGGAGCACGCCAGGGCCGTGGACTGCTACCTGAAGGTGCGGGACCCCAGCAACAGTGTTCTGGTGGAGAAGTGCTTGCTGAAGGTACTGTCAGGGGCTGGGGTTCCCTTCACTGCCCTTCTGCCTGGGAGCTCTTCCACATCCTGAGTGCCCTCAGGGATCTGTGTCACTGCCGGGCTCAGGAGAGCCTGCAGGGCTGAGAGCCTTTAGAGCTGTTCTCTTGAGCCATGACAGGCTGTGTTTATCCTGCTTGGTGCTGCCTCCCTTGCTCTGGCACCTGTGCCTGTGCCATGCCCTGTGCCCGTCTGTGTGCCCATGGCTCCCTGCACTGCAGAGCTGCTGCACTCTGTGATTCAGCCCTTCCTGTGCTCCCTGCCACCAGCCTTTGTGCTGTGCTCTAGCTCATGCTTCTCACCACACCCATGTCCTTGTACCACCTTCAGCTACAGTTATGTCCTTGTCTGATCTTCTCCCGTGGGTGAAAGTGGCTGGGCCTTGCTCCTCTGACTTGCCATTGCTCCCCTTCCTCCATCACTCAAGTGCTTCCAACTGTCAGTCTTGTAATGGGACTGAGCACTTCCAGCTTCATCCCACCCTCCCACCATTTCCATCAATTGAGCTGCTGACAGTTTCTCCTCACAGGCTGCTGAGTTGGCTGTGAAGTTCTTGGATCAGTCACAGAGCATGGAGGTGACACGGACCGTGGCTCCTCAGCTGGTGGCCATGAAGAAGTACAGCTTGGTGAGCAGTGGCTGCTGCCCCAGGGCTGCTCAAGGAGCAGTGACATGGGAAGGGAGAGCTCTGTCCCAGGGCAGGAGGTCAGGTCACATCCTGGGGTGATGGGTGGATGGGTGGCCTTCTCCTGAGGTAGGCTGTGCAGAATCTTCAAGGAGGATGGAAGAGGGGAATGAATCAAGTCCTGGAAGAGTGTGAGAGAGCCAGGCCTTGGGAGAAGGCAGGAAGTAGAGGAGAGGCTTATCTTTTGGGAAGAGATTTTCTGTGGTGTCTGTGTGCTGGTCCAGCACCAGCTTCAGCCTGGGACACAGGGAACCCGTGGGGTTTTGCCTCCCATGGGAGTGTCTCTGGCCCTGCAGGCAGCTGAGCTCTACCTGAACTTGGACCTTGTCCGAGAAGCCATTGATGCCTTAATTGAGGGGGAGGAGTGGAGCAAAGCCAAGCACACAGCCAAGGAGTTTGACCCCAGGTATGCCCTGAGCTTTGCAAACTACACCCTTCCTGTTCCCCCTGCCACCCCCAGCTGCTCCCGTCCTGTCCTGCACTGTCCTGTACTGTCCTGTCCTGGATTCTCCCCACAGTGGCTTTCTTTCCCATGTTCAGCAGGGTCCATTCTCCACCCTTCCCAAGCCATTTCACATTCTGGCACTTTCCTATTGCCACACATCCCACAGAAACTGTTTTCCCCTTTGGTTTCACCCCCATCCCTACCTCCCTTTCCCTTGCCATGACTCTGTGCATGCACTTCCTTCTGGAAGCCCTGTGATCCCTTGTTCTCCTCACATATTCTGCTGTGAAGAGCTGCTTGTACCCTTTCCTTCCCCGTCCATCTGTGCTCCAGCAGTCTGCTAGCCTGCTAGAACCAGCTGCAAGTGTGCTGGTTCCAAAGCTGAACCCAGCCCCTGCACTGCTGCAAGCCATGAGTCTTGCTGCCTTTTGGGGTTCTTTGTGCCCACAGGTCAGAGGAGTACGTGGACCAGCGTTACAAGGAGTATTTAAAGAAACAAGGAAAGGTGGATTCGGTATGTGGGATGCCTGCAGGCTGGGCAGGGGTGTCAGGGCCTGTGCAGATCCTTTTGCCTGACTGTGGGCACGAGTGAGGAGTCTGTGTGTGCCTGTGAGCCATGGCTGCTGCATGCCAGAGCACAGAACCACAGAAGGGTTTGCTGGGAAAGGACCTTACAGCTCGCCTCAAGCTCATCTCAGTGCACCTCCTGCCTTGGGCAGGACACCTGGCACTAGAGTGGGTTGCTCCAAGCACACACTGCTAGCTCATGTCCAGTTTGTTGCCCACCAACACCCCTAAGTCCTTCTCCTCTGTGCTGCCCTCCATTCTCCCCCCGGGCTGCCTCTGTGTTTGGGGCTGCTCTGACCCAGGTGCAGCACCTGTCACTTGCTGACCTCCATAAGCTTCACTTGGGCCAACCTCCTGAGCCTGGGCAGGTCCCTCTGGTGGCAGATGGGTCACACAGGCTCTGTGGTTTCCTGCTGTGGAGGGGAAGAGATTGTGTCTGGGAAAAAAGGACATGGCTGACCTGGTGCTTGTGTGCATGTGAGTAGGAGGCCTGGCCTGCACAATGAATTCATGGCTGTTTCCATCCTCAGCTGGTGGGAATTGATGTCATGGCAGCTCTGGATATATATGCAAAGCAGGGGCAGTGGGAGAAGTGCCTGGAGGTGGCAGCCAAGCAGGTGAGTGCCCGTGTGAGCCCTAGGGACACACCTGGGCTGCTGGAGCCTGCATGGGTGGGCAGCACTGCACCTGGGGTGCTCCATACCTCTGTCCCACCGTGGCCAGGGAGGCTGGGTGGGGAAGTGCTAGAACCTGCAAGCATATTGTGTTTAAATTTTGTGATTAATGGAGCACTAGAAGAAGCTAAATGAGTTGTTTGGGCTGGAAGTAATTGGTGCCATGGAAACAGGGATCTGTAGAAGAAAGCCTTCTTTCTCTGTGTTCTTGGGAGCAGTGGTGTCAGTCAGAATGAGACATCCTAGTCAGGAAAGCCAATCTGACATTTTTTCAGTTTTACTGACCTGAAACTAACAAAATTACCTCAGCAGAGTAATAAAATGGAGAAAAGCAAAATGAAACTGTTTTACAGTGCTCTTTCAAGGGAGTAGCAGGAGAAGACAGCTCTCTATTACCAGGATGTACTTTGAGGGATGGTTATTGATTGGTGATTGGCTGTTAAACAGTTATTGGTTAAATGGTTGTTGATCATGGAGGTAACCAAGGGCAAGCAGTTCTTTGGAGTGAGATATTGGTTCAGATTGAATAACAGGGCAACCTTGGCAACAGCATCTGCAGTTAGTAGGGACATCACAGCCTGTCACCCAGGCCAGCTGGAGCCTTGGAAAAGCTCTGGGAATGTCTGGGACTGTGGTTTATAACTTTGGTTCCAATAACCTACCTTTGGATTCTGTAGAGTGGACTTGGTGTCTCTGTGATGCAGATGGTCTCTGTTGAATCCTTGTTCTTTGGGAGGCTCCCCTATTGATGCTCTGCCCATCAGGAGCCAGACAATAACTGCACACTCCATTGAATGGGGAAGGCTCAGTTTATTGTGTTGGGCACCACAAGGCCACGCTGAGTCTGAGAACATCTTGGTGTCTGCTCGTGCCTCCAGGAGAGCCTTGGCATGGTCCTTTTCCATAGCCAGGACAGAATGTAATCACTGTGACTCAGCTGCTCTCCAGTGATTATACAGCAGGAATGGTGCATCCATACCCACCATGAGCCTCATGTGCTGCTTTCTGTGTCTCCTCCAGAGCTACCAGGTGCTGCACAAGTACGTGGCTCTGTATGCAACACACCTGATCTGTGAGGGCTGCTGGGACAGAGCCCTGCACCTGTACAGCCAGCACGGAGCCCCTGCCAACCCCCAGGTGAGGAGGGCGCCCAGCAGGGCTGTCCCTGTGCTGCAGGAGCTGCTGCAGGGTCTGCTGCAGGGTCAGGCTGCAGCATCTGCTGCATGGTCAGGCTCCCACCTGGGCTGCGATTGCCTCGAGTTCAGCATGCCCAGCCCTGCAGGAGATTCTTCAGAGGGCTGACGGAATCTCCCAGCTTGTTCTCCATGGGAAGGAGCAGGGAAAGTTGAGTGTTTGTGCTTGTTTTGAGCACCAAGTTCAAAACAAAAGGAACCATTTGCCTCTCTGAGAGCATTGGCTGCAGGAAGCATCCCTGCATCCCTCTCTGTTTGCCTGCCTTGTCCCCAGCCCCCTTCCTGCAGCGCTGCCCCTCTGCAGCCCTTTTCTAGGCAGCAGGAGAGCTCTGCTGGCCCCTCACCTGTCTCCTTCCACACTCGTGTCCTTTTTGTGGCAGAATTTCAACATCTACAAGCGGCTGTTTGTGGAGATGGTGAACGCTCCTGGCAGGAACTGTGCCGAGGCGTACACGGGCTGGGCTGAGCTGCGGGACGTGCTCCTGGCTCTGGTGAGTGTGCCCTGCCTCCCCTGCCTGCCCAGCCCCTTGGGAGAGGAGCCAGCCTCTCCACAGGTGACAGGGACAGTGTTTGCAGGGCACAAGCTGAGGGCAGAGAGCTGGCAGTGTGGACAGTAGGAAAACAGGATCCTGGCAAGTGGATGTGGCTGAGCTGGAGAAAGCAGAAAGGAGACCCTGTGCTCCAGGCCAGATCCTGGGAGTGGGGAGTGGGTCTGGCCCCTGGCCCTTGCTCCAGGCCAGATCCTGGGAGTGGGTCTGGCCCCTGGCCCTTGCTCCAGGCCAGATCTGAGGAGTGGGTCTGGACTCCAGCTCTTGCAGAGCTCCAGGTGTCACTGTGACATGGGAGCTGTCGTGACATCTCTTCTGATCCTACCCCAAAATCAGCAGCCTGCATGGGGAAAGCACAGAGCTGCTGAGCCTGGAAAATATGAATTCTCCCCATGGAGGCTGAGAGCTTTCTCCTCACTCCTCTCCAGAACACTTCAGCCAGAGCCAATTACCTTATGTCTGTTTCTGCCCTTACTGCAAACATAAGCAAAATCAGAAAACCCTCCCTTTGTCCGTGCAGGCTCACCCCTGCTCGCAGTGCTGGCTGTTGTTGCAGTGCTGGTGACTCCCCCTGGCTCCCACAGCCTCCTTCCTTCAGCATGCTTCCAGAGTCCCAGAGGTGTCTGCATATTCCAGATCCTTCTCTCTGCTGACTGCCCTGTCTCACGTGCAGTAAGTGCCCTTGTGCTTTCCTGCCCTCAGTGCCTCTCATTTTCTCTTCCCAGTGTGAGAACCTAGCAAAGAGCAGCGAGGCAGAGCCTGCAGCCCAGGAGGAGTTTGAGAGGATGCTGCTCATCTGCCACTACTGCGCCGCCCGCGCCGCCGCGCAGGGCCTGCCGCAGCTGGTGAGGCTGGGGCTGCTCTGCCAGGGCCTCGCAGAGGGGAGCCCATGGGTGTCTGCAGGTTTGGGTCACTATTGCCATAAAGCACCAGGAGAGGGGAGCCCATGGGTGTCTGCAGGTTTGGGTCTCTATTGCCATAAAGCAGCAGGGGCCTCCCAGAGCAGGGAACCCATGGGTGTCTGAAGGTTTGGGTCACTATTGCCATAAAGCACCAGGGGCCTCCCAGAGCAGGGAACCCATGGGTGTCTGAAGGTTTGGGTCACTATTGCCATAAAGCACCAGGAGAGGGGAGCCCATTTGTGTCTGCAGGTTTGGGTCACTATTGCCATAAATCACCAGGAGAGGGGAGCCCCATGGGCACCTGCAGCTTTGGGGCTGTTCACGGGTCACTATTGCCATAAACCACCAGGCGCCTCCCAGAGCAGGGAACCCCATGAGTATCTGCAGGTTATGGGTCACTATTGCCATAAATCACCCATCATGGATGCATAGAATGGGACTGCAGTAACCTGGCACCCACCACGACAGGTGGAACTGTAGGTGGTGTTTTCTGCTTACCATGGGTACCATCCCAGCCTCTGTGGCTGAGCTGTAAACCAGGGCAGGAGCTCATCCTTGTGCTTGGCATGACTTGTGAGAGCAGAGGCGGTAATAGAAAATTAGGAATCACAAAATCTCTGATGTTCCCAAGAGAGGGATGGCTTCCTCTCTGCTCTCCTGGGATCTGAGAGCTGCTGGGCTTCACACGTGGGCTGCAGAGCAGATCCTCTGCCCAGGGCTGCAGCAGGCCCGGTGCTGTGTGCTGGGCCTCCTGTGGGGCTTGGGGAGCTCATGGGCCTCTCTGGGGGCATCACAAGGCCCTGTGATCTCGTGTGTGCTGGGATTTGTTGTTGGCCTCCCTGCTGAAGTCTTGATCCCTGTGGGACTGTGGAATTGTTCTAGAGCTCTGGATGGATGTGGCACTAGAGTTGTGATGGAGGAGGCTGGGAAAGGGAAAAGAACCCCAGTGAAAGCCACAGGGACGACTGGGATTCCCCATGGCTGTGTGTGTGGATGCTGGGGGTCCAGAGACATCAGACAGCAAGAGCCAAGTCTGATGTCTTGGAGACCTGTACAGATCTCCATAGCTGTGCAGTGTTGGACTGGGCAGTCTGTTTGGGACCATGAAGAAGGGGTGGCCTTGACATTTCTTGTGTGACAATGGGTGTCTGGCAGCAGAAAAGTGAAAATACCCTTCAGTTCCTCACCCCTGCTTCAAAATTCTTACATAATTGCATACAAGAAAAAATGCATTGAGACTGTGGCTGGAATTGTTTTGTGGAGGGGCTGGAGAGTCTCCATTCCTTGAGATGGTGAAAAGCTGAGCAGGCATGTTCCTGAACCAGGCCTGCAGCTGCCTCTGCTTTGGCTGGGGGCAGCACTGGGAACTGCCAGCAATGTCAAGCCACCAGTGCCTTCCAACCTCACCTGTTCTGTGACTTAGATGGGGGTGTTTGGGTGGAAAATAGCAAGGCTTCTAAAGCAGAGGAATTTCACCCTCAGGTGACAGTCCCGTGTGGGCTGTAGTGAGGGAACTCAGGGTCAGGACTGAGGGGTTTGACCGTTTTTACCCGTGAGGCCTGTGTGGGTGCAGAGCCCTTGCTGTGAGTGAGGGGAATCTCCTGAGATCCCCTCCAGGCTGTTTTCTCTTTGCTGAGTTCTGTGTCTCTGTGCCCAGGACACCATGGCTGCCCAGCTGTCCATCTCCCTGCTGCGCCACACGGATCTGCTCCCTGCAGACAAGGCTTTCTACGAGGCTGGCATGGCTGCCAAGGTAAGGGCTGCCCCTGCAGACAAGGCTGTCCATGAGGCGGGCATGGCTGCCAGGGTAGGAGCTGCCTCTGCACCAGGGAACAACACAGGACCCCTCAGCTTTACCTCCCCAAATCCTGGGCTCTCTCTGGAGGCTGCTCCTCAGGCAGCTGGCCAGACCCCAGGCAGTGAGCAGATGGACCTACAGGCCCAGGGCTGGACAGAGGCCATGCTGTGGCTCTGTCAGTGGGGATGTGAGGCTGCTCTGCATCACCCCAGTGTCTGACAGTCTGCCTGGCCCCTGTGACACGTGGCAGGGACAGCAGCATGTCCTCACTGCCTGCAGGGATAGAATCATGGAATGCTTTGGGTGGGAAGGGACCTTAAAGCTCTTCTTGTTCCATCCCCTGCCATGGGCAAGGCCCTTCCACGGTCCCAGGCTGCTCCAGGCCCCATCCAGCCTGGCCATGATGCCTGTCTGCACTCTGAGGTGGTGGGCTGGGCTGGGTGGGCACTGTGGCACAAACAGAGCCACACCCTTCCCAGCCCTGGCTCTGGGAGAAAAGCTGCCTGTGAGGATGTGTGCCAAGGTTGCCTTTAAAGGGAGGCGCAAACCCAAAGCAGATAACATTTTACTGACCAATAAGTGACCCTAAGGGATGGGTGTTGGGGGATGGACATTTAGGACAGCATATGGGGCAAGGTTTGGGGGACTGACCCCTGGCCTCTGGCTGATCACTCGACATCCTGGACTGAAGCTTCTAGATGGAGGGGATGGGATGCTGAGTGATTGACAGAGAGCCAGGGTGGGGGTTTGGGGGTGATCTCATCCAGGGAGAAGGATAACACAGGTAAAGGGAGGGGGGTACAGTCTGGGATAAACCATTTGGGAAAAATATTGGGATACAAAACAAAACTACTTCAAAGTATTACAAAAAACTACTTCAAGGATGAGCTGCCCACTCTCACCCAGGGCTCCTCTCCATACCAGGCAGTCAGCTGGGAGAACATGGCATTTGTGTTCCTGAACCGCTTCCTGGACCTGTCAGATGTGAGTATGCCCTGTGGGGCAGGACCCCACTGCCTGTGGGGGGCCTTGCCATGCCCTGCCCAGGTCACCTGGGCGTGCCAGTGCCACCGGGCACGTGGCAGCAAAGAGCACGTTGGCAATCTAGGCCTGAAATCCTCATGGCTGCAGATGCCATTACAGCGTTCAGGGTGATCACTCAAGTTGTTCCAAGGGAAGAAAAGCTCTTGGGAGGTGGAGGCCATGGCCCAGTGCTTTGTCCCCTGTGATGCAGGACTCAGGAGTCCCTTACTTGTGCAGCAGGCTGGCCACCAGAAACCCCAGATCCAAGGGGCTGACACCTCAGTGTGCCCCACTCTGAGGTGCTGTCAGCAGCAGCTGGGACAAAACAAAAGCACCCAATTACAACTTTCCCTTCTCCAAGGCACCTGCACAGGGCAGAGTCTGAGACACTGCAGAGTGTGCTCATGGGGGGCGGGAGGGCCTGGTCACCAGCGGGCAGGGCCATGCTGGCATGAGCTGTGCTGTGGGCGCTGCAGCTGGCACTGCCCACTGCTCTGCCCTTCTCTGCAGGCCATCGAGGAAGGGAACCTGGACTCCCTGGACCACTCTGATTTTCAGCAGACAGACATTCCCTTCGAGGTGCCCCTTCCAGCCCATCAGCACGTGCCTGTGAGTGTCACCTGTCCCTTTCAGCAGTGCTGCACTGCAGGGCTCTGAATGGGGACTGGAGTAAGGCTGGCACTGCAGAGGCTGCAGGGATGGAAACGGACCCAGAACTGGCTCCTGCTGCCTGTCCCTCCAGTGTGAGCACACAGACAGACAGACAGACACACAGACACAGACAGACACAGACAGACACAGACACAGGATCCTGCTGCCTGTCCCTCCAGTGTGAGCACACAGACAGACAGACAGACACACAGACACACAGACACACAGAGACACAGGAACCTGCTGCCTGTCCCTCCAGTGTGAGCACACAGACAGACAGACAGACACACAGACACACAGACACACAGAGACACAGGAACCTGCTGCCTGTCCCTCCAGTGTGAGCACACAGACAGACAGACATAGACAGACACACACAGACACACACACAGGCACCTGCTGCCTGTCCCTCCAGTGTGAGCACACAGACAGACACACAGACACACAGACACACAGACACACAGAGACACAGGAACCTGCTGCCTGTCCCTCCAGTGTGAGCACACAGACAGACAGACATAGACAGACACACACAGACACACACACAGGCACCTGCTGCCTGTCCCTCCACTGTGAGCACACACACACACAAAAACACACCTGTGTACACACACACACACACAGACATGCACACAGCTGTGAACACAAACACGTGTGCACAGACTTGTTGCACACACCCAAACACACACGCACAAAAATACACCTGTGTGCCCACCCACAGACACACATACCTGTACACACAGACATATACCTGTACACACACACCCGTGTGCATGCACACACACCCCTGTGTGCACTCACACACAACTGTACACACACACACCTGTACACACACAAACATACACACATACCTGTACACAAATACACTCACACACTCTCCCTCTCTCTCTCCTCAGCACACACACATCCCCCCACTCAAGCCCTGCCGTGCACCATGCAGTGTGTGCTGTGTGCACATCACGCCCGCCCGTCCTGCTCTCCCCTGTGCTCCCTGCTCTCCCCTGTGCTCTCTGCTCTCCCCTGTGCTCTCCCCTGTGCTCTCCCCTGTGCTCTCTGCTCTCCCCTGTGCTCTCCCCTGTGCTCTCCCCTGTGCTCTCTGCTCTCCCCTGTGCTCCCTGTGCCCTCTGCTCTCCCCTGCTCTCCCCTGTGCTCTCTGCTCTCCCCTGCTCTCCCCTGTGCTCCCCTGTGCTCCCTGTGCCCTCTGCTCTCCCCTGTGCTCTCATCTCTCCCCTGTGCTCCCTGCTCTCCCCTGTGCTCTCTGCTCTCCCCTGTGCTCCCCTGTGTTCCCTGCTCTCCCCTGCTCTCCCAGCTCTCCCCTGTGCTCCCTGCTCTCCCCTGTGCTCCCTGTGCCCTCTGCTCTCCCCTGTGCTCCCTGTGCCCTCTGCTCTCCCCTGTGCTCCCTGTGCCCTCTGCTCTCCCCTGCTCTCCCCTGTGCTCCTGCTGCCGTGGGGCAGTCCTGGGGCTGCCTTGGGGCAGCAGCAGCAGCAGCCCGGTTCAGCCTGGCTCCGGTTGAGCCCGGCCCTGGCTTTGTCCCAGGAGGAGCAGCGGGAGGAGGTGCGGGACTGGGTGCTGACGGTGTCCATGGACCAGCGGCTGCAGCAGGCGCTGCCCCAGGACGAGCGCGGCACCTTCGAGGCCTCGCTGGTGGCAGCAGGGACAGGGGTGGCCTCCCTGCCCTGCCTGCTCACAGGTGAGCTCCGGGACAGCTCCTCAGACAGGATGACAGTGCAGGGAGTGGGAGCTGCAGGGTGGGCCTGGGCTGTGCTCCGAGAGCAGTGCAGGGACTGTGTGTCTGTGGGGAGCCAGCTCTGCTGCAGGACATTGGGCGTTTTTACTGTGGGGCGGGTGAGCACTGGAACAGGTTGCACAGAAATTGTGAGAGCGCCATCCTTGGAGACGGTCAGAAGCTGTCTGGACACAGCCCTGGGCTGTGTGGCCCTGCCTGGACAGGAGGTTGAACCATACAGAGCCCAGAGCAGTTCTGAGCTCAGACATTCTGTGGTTCAGGGATGGCTCAGGCTGGCACAGCACAGCCAAGAATGGGCAGCACCTGGCCCTGCTCTCTAGTGCAGGACTAAAAAAGGGTCAGAGAAGGGGGAGCAGGAGAGGGCCACCAGGAACGGGACTGTGGCTTGAGAGTCAGAAGCTGGGTGCCATTGTTGGACCTACACACTTGGGTGTCATTGCCCAAGGGCAGTTCAGCCTTAGTCTTCATTTGATCCCCCCACTTTGAACAGCCCTTCTCCCTTTTGGTCTCCTAGAGAGCAAGGCAGCATTATTCCCCCTACACTCTGTGCTGTGGGGCAGTGCACCAAGTGGGGGGATGCTTGCTGTGGGGCTCAGCTGGTTCTGAATGTGTCGCTTTGTGCCCAGGGTACCCAGTGCTGGGAAACAGGATTGAGCTGAGGCCGGGCCGGGAAGTGAAGAAGGATGCGTGGTACAAATTCGTGATGGCTGTCAAGGTGAGCCAGAGCCCCCAGGCAGGGACAGGCTGTGGGTGGGTTCAGCCCTTTGTGCTGGCAGGGCAGCATCCCTGGCTGAGTGATGGTCCCAGGGCATTCACTGCAGTGTCAGGATCACCAGACCCACAGGGGACAGGCTGTGGGTGGGTTCAGCAGCATCCTTGGGGAGTGATGGTCCCAGGGCACTCACTGCACTGGCAGTGCTGCTTGCCAGACCCAGCCCTGCCAGCCCACAGGGTGCCTTCAGCCCGGGGCACAGGGGTGCAGTCCCTTCCCGTGCCAAGGGCTGCCTCTCTCTGCAGACATCCCACAGCCCAGCAGGCCAGGATGTGATCGAGTTCCTCCGACGGTGGTGTGGGGGACTCCCAAGCACCAGCTTCTCCTTCCAGTGAGCAGGACTAGGGCAGCTTTCAGGCCTGTTCCTCAGCACCTTCCACATGCAATAAACGTGTTATCTCAGCCCTGCAGTGCTCCTGTTTGCCAGGGGATGCTGGGCCCAGAACCCTGCAGCTGCTGGACACAGAGCTGTAATCCCCGTGTCCGTGGGTGAGTGCCACACTGGGGCCACAGCTCTGCCACCATCCCTGTGCTTGGGCAGTGGCAGGCACAGGGACAGGCTCACAGAGCAGCTGCCCTTCCCTTCCCTTGGCATGCCTTGTTCCCAACCAGCACTCACCTGGCAGAGCCACTTAGAACAGCCAGTGTAGAAAGGAAAAGTTTATTTATTCAAGAAAGCTAGAGACCTACACCAAAGGGATTCTTCCCTTTCTGTTCCCTGAGATATCTGGGCACAGGCGCAGCCAGCTGCCATGCCTGCAGTGGCACCAGGACTGCTCACCGCCATCACTGCAGCCAGAAACCAAGAACTGCAGCACACCAGGATGGGCCCAGCAGCTTGGGGCGAGCATGGGAGAGCATCAGCACCTGCTGACCTGCAGGGTCTGTGCCAGGTGGGCTGGTGGAGCTGGGGGCAGGGGGCAGGGCACATCCTGAGCCCCCTGCAGGAGCTGTGACACCACCCTGGCCCCGACCTGGCTGGGTCACAGCGCTCCTGCAGCACCACCTGGGAGCAGAGGAGCAGTGTCAGCGCCAGGCTGTGCTGCAGGGCCCAGCATCACTGAGCCCTCTGCCCATGTTCCTGGACAAAGGTGTTCTGGGGGCTGCTGTGGGCATGGGCCCTCGTGGGGCACTCACCTCTCCAGCTACACTGCAGAGTCAGAAATTCCTGCCAGGAGCTGCTGCCTCTCACGGAGTGGCTTCTCCATTGCTGTACTTGGCCGGACCAGCTAGAGAGGAAAAAAAAAGACAAAAAGAAGTTAGGGTGGCAAGGACACACGATGGGCAGTGTTCTCACAAACAAAGAACAGGCCTGGCTACCGGGGGATGAAGAAGAGGGTCCCTCTGCAACTCCCCATGAAGGGGTGCTGGTCTGGCACTGAGGCTGGCTAGAAGAGGTTCCAACTCAGCATCCCCCCTGCTCCTGCACAGCCTCCTCGTTCCCAGCACCTCACAAAGGCAGCAGCCGTGTGGGAGGGAGATCCAGGGAGAGCTGTACCTGCTCTCTGCCATAGCCGTGTGCGCAGGGCCCGATGCCCCGGAACACCAGAGCCACCAAGCAGCTCCTGCCCGAGAGCACGGCTTCCGCAGCTGCCAGCAGCAGGGAGAGGAACCAGAGCGCCAGGGCCGTGTCCTGTGGGACAGGGGGTCACAGAACGTGGGCACCGCACCAGGCTGGCTGAACACACCCAGCAGAGACTGTGCGGACAGCGGAGGAAAGGGGGGAGAGGGAGAGAGAAGGGCAGCGGGAGGGAGAGTGAAAAGACGAGAGGCAGCAGAAAGGAGCTGCTGGGAGGAGCGGGGCTGTGCAGACTCACGTAGATGCGCGTGGTGTTGAAGGGACAGTCGTTGGTCGCGATGTTTTCACGGGCGTCCAGGGGCAGCGCGGAGCTGTCGCAGCCCCGCACCAGGTGCGTGCCCCGGCTGTGCACCGTGAGGGCGAAGGCAAGCGCCAGCCCCACGCTGCACGCCGTGGACAGCAGGCAGTTGAGCAGAGAGACGCCCAGCAGGGTCCAGTGCTGCAGGCGGCAAGAATGCGAGCGGGATGGCAGGAGCTCGGGCAAGCGCTGGGGCCGGGCACCCGGGTCTGTGCAGAGCCGCTGCCCGGAGGGGCACCCGGCACCTCCCGCCTCGGCCGGGAGGGCTCAGCCGCGCCCTCGGGTGAGGCTCTCGCACCTTTCGCATCCCTCCACCCTTGTGAGCTCGGTACCGCCGGCCGCCCCTTGGCTCGGGCTCCGTGGGGACTCCAGGCAGGCTGGGCCGGGGTCCGGGAGCCCCCAGCCCGGCGCCCGCCCCGTGCCCGCCCGCCCTGCGAGCCCCCCAGGACCCCCGGCCCGGCCGCAGCCTCGGCTCCGAAGCGCTCCCGCCCGAGAACGGCGCTGCCGCCCTCCGGGAGCGGCCGAGCGGGGCAGGCGGCACCGAGCGCCGGCAGCCGAGGCGGAAGGAGCCGCGGGGCCAAGGTCCAGGGCAGCGGCTGCCGGCAGCGCCCGGGCCCCCCCACAGCCCCGCACTCACCAGGACCGCCCGGGACAGGTTGTGCGACACCAGGATGGCCACGATGCCCGCGGCGATGCTCTGCGGGGAGAGCAGCGCTCAGCGGGGCCCGGGCCGGGCCCGCCGCCCCCCGCCCGCCCCGCCCCGGCCCGCGGCGCTCACCAGCAGCCCCGAGCACACCGACACCACGTTGGCCGCCGCGTACTCGGGGGTGACGGCGCGGCGGGCGCCCGCCACGTGCCGCAGCACCGAGCCGTGCACGATGGCGCCCAGCACGAGGCTGCCGTGGCCCAGCACGATCAGCCCCAGGCCGGTGCGCATGAGGCGCCGCGGCTCCGCCAGCGCTCCCGCCGCCCGCCGCCCCCCGGCCATGGCGCCGCCAGCGCCGCCGCCGCTCGCACCGCCCCGGGGCAGGCACGGGCGGCTCGGCCCGGCCCCCGGCCCGCCCCGCCCCGGCCCGCAAGAGGCGGCACTCGCGTCTGTACAAAACAGTTTATTAAAAATAGGAAATGATAGAAATGAGATGCAGGAGCCGCGGCTCGGCCCCGCCGCGCGCCAGGACGACACCGAGCCCGGGGCCGCTGCAGCCCCGGGAGCCCCGGTAAGGAGCGGGGCCGCGGGGCCGCGGCCGGGGCCAGCACACGCCTGACCCCGGCGGTGCGAACAGTAAACAAAGTGCAGCCGGCGGCGGGAGCGAAGCGCCGGGCGGGGAGCGGGAACGAGCTCGGCCGCCCCTGGGCCCGTGGCGCGGCAATGGGGGGGAGTGACCGGGGGTGCAGGGCTTAGGGGCTCACCCCTGCTTACCTTTAAATTAAAAAAAAAAAAAAAAAGAAAAAAAAAAAAGGAAAGAAAAAACCCATTTCTGTGCTGTGCAAAAGACACTGTACAATTCAAACAGAACAAACTCCATGCACATGAGTGGGGCTGCAGAACACCCCAAGCCAGGCCTCAGCTCCGCAGCACAACCTGGCAAATCCCAACAAAAACAGGGCTGGAAATAATACTGATGCGCAAAGTCCCCTTGAGGAGGCGGGCAGGGAGGACTGTCATGAGCCCAGCCACGGCACATGCAGGATGAGCTTCCAAGCACTGCAGCTGGGGCCTTGCGGCGCCCGACAGCGAGGGCAGACACGCATGGTCGCAGGCAGCGAGGCCACGCTGGCTGCCCGGAGCCACGGGGCTAAGATGACACAGTCACGGCCGTCAGGGCTCCGTTCCGAGTGTAGTAGAACTTGCTGAACGCCTCTTCAAGTAAACAGGTGAGTCTGCTCTGGTCAGCCTGGGCAGAACAAGGACAGTGAGGGGTCAGCCCCGTCCACTCAGAGCTGAGAGCGTGGCTGGAGACCCCCAGGGCAGGGACCTGGCTTATTCCTCCTGCCCGAAAAGCGCACAAACCACTGAACCCTGAGGAAGGAACGCAGGCCCATGGCCCTACCTGAGTCCCTGCTTACCTCGCTGATGAACCCAAGCTGGACCAGTTCAGCTGCCAGCTCCTGGATGTTGTCATCTGCAACACAAGGAAAGGAGTCAGTCCTTGCTGCAGCGTGCTGCTGGCCCAGTGCCCCTGGCAGGGGCAGGAGGTACTCACTGGGCTGAAGGTCACAGCTCAAGTGTCGATTCAACTTGTCTTCCAGTTTCAGCAGCAGTGTCAGCTGCAGGGCAAAGAAATTCTCATGAGGAACTGCAGTCCTGCAAGCTGCCATGGCAAGC